>NW_028277124.1:12163750-12314687 GCF_059951505.1 Python bivittatus | reverse complement strand
GTCAGTCAGTCAGTCATCTTCTGCCTTTCTTCAGCTCAAATCAGTGTATCTGCTAATCTCTCCTAATTTTATCTCCAATACAAGTGCCCTGGGAAGGCCACTGGGCTGAAAAAGATCTCCACATTCTCCATGTGAGAACTTTAACCTGGGTACCCTGGTCCAAATTCCCAATATAACTTACTCTACTTCTAGCCCATCACTTCTAGGATAATTATCCTCTAGGCTTGTTTAAGAGATTCAGGATAAATGATGTACAATTATTTCTTCCACTGGCTCATAGATTCCATTTTTGCCACCCTTGTTCTGTGGAGTTCTGTGGAGGTCAGTAAGCAGAACTCACTCTGGTCAACCAAATGAGGTTTTCTAAGGAAGTCAGGGATGTTCAATAAGAAACTTGGAATATAGATGAGATTAACCAAGAATAAGCTTCATATACCAGCTTCCCAAATGATTGGTCCAAGTTCTGTTATCACTTCTTCCTTGATGTTCTGCAATAAGAACAATAGAAGTGATGGAAAGATTTAGGGGGGTTGTAAATGGAAGTCAAAGGTAATATTCTTTGAAGAAAGGTGGTGAATAGTAGGATGAAAGCCCCACAAAACATATGCCACAGTGAACAATAGAATGACCCAACAAGAATTGTCCTTAAGGAAGGCATTCCAGATTTCACATGTCCCTGACAAGGATTTCTTTTTGACCTCAGAAACCCAACATTAGAAAAACCACTCACCCTTGGATTTTCATAGCTGGCTTGGCCAATATCAGAAGGTGTCAGAAGGAAGTGTGAACCGCAGTTCTGCTGGATCTAATATTCTCCTAACCCAGGAATACATCCCCACCACGGGGAAGACTTTAAACCAGCCTTGAACATAAGGCATTCACACAAGGGCATAGCTGGTTGAGGGGAAGGTGGGCCTCCCTACTTTCTACTCCTGCCAATAGAGTATGGATTGTTCTGCACAGTTAATGAGTCTGGGAGTGTTTTCAAGACACATTTGCTTCACCGGGTCTTCTAACCAATCCTACCGCATGATGACTGTACCTCTATAGTCACCAAGGTGAGGACATCCACAGTTTCCCTGCTGCAGATGAAGATCTACATGGCCTCATTCCCCCAAACTAATCTCGATTACCTCAATCATCTCTGTGGGAAATACTATTTGTTGCAGGCACAGGGTATGGCTTATTCCAGGCATAAAAATCTGTCACAGGCAATTTTAAACACCTGCATGCATGCCTGGAGGAGCAACAGCCTCACCTGTTTCCCAGCCAGATCAAGATCTCCCAAGTTGGTGCAGGAAAAAACAGTGTCACATAACTCTGAAATCATATTTGCTGTACAAAGTGTGCAGGTCTAAGCTCTGTGGAGGAAGCAGGAATGGCTGACACCCAACGTCTGTTTTCCAGGCAAAATCCCTATTTGCCCTGCTTTTATTCCTATTTTCATTTTTTATCATTTGCACCTGTAAAAAAGAAGCCGAGCTTTGACCTCCCAGCTATTGCTTAACTATGTAGAAGGTCCACCAACCTATAACTGGTGTGTTAGTGGTGGCTACATCACAAATCCTTGGGAGCAGTAATTGCAAAGTCTACTGGAAAGATGGAAAATAAAGTTCTTTCTGGTACTAAAATATGGCTTCTGCACTGTACATTCCCAGGGCAGGACATACTTGCTCCAGCCCATTTTGTAGTGCTGTCTCAGAAGGAAACAGTTTAACACTGACCAGCAACCATATTAGACCTTAAAAGAAAATTTGGGTAGAAAAAACATTGCTAATAATAAGCCACAAAATTGCAATTCCATTGGGCACTAGAAGTGAAAAACTGAAGTTTTAATCAACCAAAGCCAATGTTGTCTCATCTCTACATTTTCCATGGCTGAAGGCTGCAGCCGACACCTTTCATCTACAAGGTTGCTGCTATCTTCTCATCAGACAACAATTCAAGTTATGCTGAAGTTGCACAATTCCATGATAAGGCACTTGTCACTGTTGTAGCCAACCTGGAAACTATTTTGTACATCAGAGCCTTCCAAACTTCTCTGAGATCATGCTTTATTTGCAAGCCAGGTTGGGTGAAAGTTTGCCAGGGCATGAGGTTTCCCTTTTGACATATTCCTGTCCGACATATCAGAAGTCAAACCTACTGACAAAGGATACAGTTTAAATCATCAAAAATACATTGAAGAAAAGGATGTAGTGACCACAGAGATGTATAGTTTCCTCCAAAACATGCAGTCCCAGATGTTAATTTTGGTTTGCACAATTGCTCATGGAATGATTTTTGCAAAGCATGCTGCTGGGTTCAACAAAGTTCCCCTTTCCCATCCAGTTCACAGGATTGCACCCTAACTCTTGCAAGAAACTTATAATAAGGGTATTGCCATGTGCCACCTTTCTGTGTAAGTAAAAGGATCCATGCTAACAATGCGAGAGGGTTGCCAGCTATTGGGTTAAGTGGAGGGTTAAGTTGTGAACTTATGTGGTGAAACTGTCAAGGAGGAAAAATCTGGAAGGAGCAGAAGATATTTCTGGGGGAAAAGCAAACGGATAATCTGTTCCACTCCTAACAGTGTACTTTGTGGATCCCAAAAGACTTGAAAGTTGGGTCACCAGAACAAGACCTACAAGCATTTCCCAGAACTAGACCTGGACCTGCTCCCCTCTGAATTCAGAACGTCATTGTAGGATAGCAGTAAAGCCTGTCCCACAATACTGAGTCACATTCTGCAGCTTTTGATTCTAGTGGAACTAATTTCCTATGTTTTACAAGCCACTTTTTTTTGTACTCTTGTTGATTTGAGTTTCAAAGCAAAAAAAGTGTAAAATGTGTTATAAGGGGTGTGTGGCATAATTCTGTTTTAACAAGTTTTCTTTCTCCTCCCTGAACCAGAGGTGGGGTTTTTGTCTCCTGGCCCAAGTAACATGCTAGGATATTCATGGCTTGCCTGAAGAAAGATATTGGCAGTTGAGTCCAATGTTCTTCCCTGCTTTTTTTGTTGTGAAACAAACTCTAGAAAGAAATAACTTCTCACAGCAACTTGTGGTGAGCAGACCCACATTAAAGAGAACACAACAGGATTGGAAGGGACTGTAAAAACATGGTGGTGCAGGGAAATGTCCCCTGGGACACATTATCTGCCCAAGCTTGGCTGACACATGTTGTAGACTTAGGAGCAGAAAGCAAAAGGCCTCTTTGGCATCCTTTTGTCCAGTAGCCGACTGGCTGTCTTAGAGAAAAGCAGGATTTGAGGTCCAACATCTGTTGTTCAACATGCTGCTCCTAGGAGCCATTAATAGTCTTCTCTTACCTACATCTGAGTTCACTTTCCAAAGAGCTGACCTGGCTCCCGGTAAAAAGGGGTATGTAGAAACCATCCAATCTACAACAAAGACCAGATCTCCCCAGAGAGTCCCATGTGTTCTGCTTTACTCTGGTCTGATCCATCTTGGTCACCAGATCCAGAAGATGACCCCCACAAAAGATGGCTATAATTGGGTTCTTTTTTTTTTTTCTTCAGCAAAGTGGGATGAAGTTATACAGGAGATAGAACAGTTATGAAAGGATAAGAGGTTTCAAATTTCATAGAAAACCAATGCAAAGGATAAAAGAGGCAAGGCCAGTGGCTATGTAGAAGTGCCCTACAATCTATCAAGGCTCCTTTGAAAGTCTGAGACACAGAGAAAGCTTCAGGTAGTATGCCAATGGGGCACTGAGTCACACTAGCAGGAGAGGAAGCGAAATGCCTTTGTCTTATAGTATGCCCTGGGGACCAGATTAGGCACCCTGGCTTCCGTCTTCTATCGCTCATTTTAAATGCAGTTAGGCAGGGCTGCTGTTGGCCAACCTTGCCCAGCCTCCAGCGGTGTTCAGCTGCCATTGGCAAGGTCCCCAGCCTGCCTTGTTCAGTTGGCTCCTGGGATGACTGTGGCTTGCGGGCTTTGTGCCACCTTCCTTGCTCCACTTCCAGCTTCTGCTACCCTCAAGCTGATTCTGTTCACTCTTTCCAAACTCATTTCAGGGAGAGAAAATTAAAGGCGCACTCTGCCTTGACTTGTTGTGGAAGAGTACTTGTGCCATGCCAGGGTTCCATAGCAGAAATTGCTTTTCTGTTACAATCAGGCACATGGACTGTATGAGGAACCAAAAGTTTCAACCCAGCACACTGGAATCTGATGTTTTTCACATTTCCTGTACCCCCACTTCTTTCCTCTTAAATAATGACATTGGTAGTAGAGCTGTCAGTAGCTGCACACAGAGAGACTGCCCTCATTTATTAAAAATACACCATTTTTTTTTTTTACTTTACTTTTACCTGATTCAAGCTCTGTTCATTGATGGGAAGGAGGAGAACAAATCACAGTTTCAAACACTCTGTTAAGAAAGAAAAGCGTGGACACATATCTAAAAGACTCAGGGTTTGCTTCTAGTTCCAGGCAGCACATTACAAACAGGTTGCAATTTCCAAAAATATTCAACAATGAATAGAAGGAGGCAGTTCCTTATGCGTTAAAGCCAATGTTTATGTGGGAATTCAAATTCCTTTTGGAGTAGTTCAACTTTGTCCACCATCTGAAGAGTTAGAACAGTGGTGAATATACTGGAATGAACTGGAAGGTAAGGATGCCAACAGGATGCCAACAGGCAGAGAAAGTAAATAATTTCTGAGAGTAACCTAGTTATGGGGGACGCGGTGGCATAGCGGCTTAATGACGCTGAAAGTTGCCGGCCAGAAATGGTCGACACTTCAGCGGTTCGAGCCCAGCCTTCGCGCAGCAGAGTGAGCTCCTGCTTCCTCCCCCAGTTCCTGTCAACCCAACAGTTCGAAAACTTACGCGAGTAGATAAATGGGTACTCTCTCTCCAGTGGGAGGAAAAATGCTGGCAGCGCCTTGCAGAAGGAGTCAGGAGCAGTTGCCAGTAGTGCGGAAGCCATGCTCGCCCGAAAAAGGCGCGAAGCAACGGAAACCCCGCCTCCTGCGCTCGCCACCTGGGCTCTGCTCTAGGAAGGAGGCACTGGCAAACCACTTCTGAAAACACCTTGCCTTGAAAACTGCAAAGGACTTGTCCAAAAGCAGTCACTGCAGAGTTGGTAACGACTGAGTGCAGATAAAAAAGAAAAAAAAAACCTAGTTAGTGTATAAGTAACTAGAGAGTAACCTACTAGAGAATAACCATGAAAATAAAGAACTTGGGAGTAAAAATCGCAATAAAAGGGAAAAGAGCGTTCTCAACTATCCTCGGCTTGGCTGGGGCTGCCTTTTTAAAATAATGAGGACTTTTCATGGTTGGATCCTGCTGAAGTTTATACAAGGTGAGATACTATTGTGTAATTAGTTTACTACATCAGCCAAGTGAACTAATGTGATTAAAGTGGCTCTGGTAGGCTGAAACATTTTGGACAACCACTAGATGACAGTAAAGTATTAGAATTTTCTCCATCTCTTTATCTCCATCTAGTGATTGTCCTGAGTATTACAGCCCAGGTCTGGTAGCCCAAGTCAAGATGCTGAACTTGAATGAGGCAGGTATGAGTCCACTCTTAGCTATGGAAGGCCCCAGAGTGACTTTGGGCCAACCACTCTCTCTCAGCCCAACCTACTCACAGGATTGTAGTTGTGGGGATAAAATTAGGAGAGACGTTGCTGTATGTTGAGCTCTTAGAGAAAAAGTGGGCTATAAGTGCTATAAATGACATCTCAGTAAATAGATTTAGACAATGCTACTAGACTGTACATGTCAGTTTGTAATTTGAGCTATGTTTTTGATAAGTGAGGTTATGAAAGTATATCTGGGTTTAAGACTCTTTGTCAACCTCCATGAAGACTCTGAGCCTCCCCAGGATGGGATCACTTAATTGCAAATAGTTTCTGAGCATTGTAGTCCTAAGCAGAGGAAAGAAGATGCACAAAACCCTTATTCTACTCTACTCTGCGCTGGTGAGACCACAGCTGGGGTACTGTGTACAATACTGGGCACTCCATTTTCAGGAGGATATTGACAGGCTAGAACTGGGTCAGAGGGAGGGAGGTGACAAAGAGGATATAGGGACATGTAGACATCCCTATGAGGACAGGCTCAAGGAACCTGGGATGCTTAGTCTGGAGAAAAGAAGACTGAGAGGAGACATGAGATCAGTGTTCAAGTCCATAAAAGGGTGCCATAGGGAAGATGATCAGGAACTATTTTCCACTGCCATGTACTGTAAATGAAGACCAGAAATAATAGATATAAATTCCAGCTACTTAGATTTTGTTTAAACATAAAGAAAAATTTTCTGGTGGTAAGATCTGTGCAACACTTGAATTCAGATAGGGCTTCTCCATCTCTAGGGGTTTTTAAGAAGAGCCTGGATGACACTTCTCAAGGATTTGTTTTCTTGCACATTGCAGAGGGATGGACCAGATAATCCTTGTGGTCCCTTCCAGCTTCATAACTCTATGATTCTATTAATCTCCTTTGCCAGTTTCACCCACTGAAACACATTCGTAGCTATCAACTGTACTTTGTCAGATTTCCTCCAGGCTTCCACAACTAAACAACAAAATTTACAAAGCTGGAAAGGATCTTTTGGGGTCACCTGGACCAAGACCATAACCCATGTGTTGCATGTTGAAATGGATAAAACATATGTCCTATGAATTTAAGGATAATAGCCAATCTATCTTATTTGAGCAAGCAAAATTCTGAACTTAATGGAGCATTTAGTACTGTGGCTGCACAAAATAATAAAAGATTAAAATTTAATAGACATCAGACAGCTAAACATTACGCTGAAAGTTCAGTCACTCACTCATTTATTCAAGCAGCCAAGGAGACAGCCCTGTGATCAAGATTCAAACAGTATGAACAGCTAAGATCAATTAAATTCTGATAGTTATTTCCTTGTAGTGCAAAGTCAGCTGGCAGGCCAATGACAAAGGGTTACCTGCTACCTGATTACCTGGCTAGGAGAAAATAGTCATATTGATTTGTCTTCTTCCTTTCCCAAGTTGACAGGATGAAAAATATGTCTCCATCAGGTCTTTTCCTCATAGTAAACATGCTCTCTGTATGAGCAAGTGAACAAGTGGTAGCAATGACTAAGGCCACCTCCATGTAGACCACCTTCCTCCCAAAATCCTAAAGTTGAACTACGTGTGAACCAAAAGCAAGCAGTTGGAAAAGCCAGTAAGTCAGAACAGTCATCCCGTTTCCCATCCATACTGTTCTATGGCTTAAGTCCCTATCTTCTCAGGGAGTTGATTCCTAGGTCAAAACATTTCTCAAGACAGCAAGGAAGCTCTCCCAAGAAAGAGATATCTGAAAGCTAAGCATACAATATCTGCTGTACTGTATGGAGCAGCTAGAGAGCTGCTTGCACTGTCCCTCTTCCTGTAGTGTTGGCAGGGTCCCAATCCAGAGCAAGTCCGCCTACTATAAGGTTTTTTTTTCTTGCCTTTCCTTTAAAAGCTCAAGGTCTTTCCCACAACAGCAATCCTATGAGGTAGGTAGGGCTAGGAACTGCTGGCCCAGTGAGTTTCCATGACTAAGGATGGACTTGAACCCAGGTCTCCCTGCTCCTAGTCCATCACCTTAACCAATATTTCACCCAGGTGTTAGGAAGGAAGCATGACATCTTCATTGTAGAGGACTCGGGGTCTTCCTCATCTGAGAAGGTTCATTCTAGTTCTAGTATGGTCCCTACAGGAAAGTGCTGACAATAAGTATTGGTTAGCTCTTCTGGCCTCTTTGCAGCTTTCAAGAAAAGTATTTCCTGCCCTGACTTGCTTTATTTGCATCCAACACTTGGTGCATTCCATCATGTTGCCTTCGCCATTCAAAAGAAAATTATGGGCATGGACATACTTGGCAGAGCAAAGATTTAAGCTGTCTTTTATCAAACTTGGGTTGACTTTGTTTAATGTGGGTATCCACACCTTCTGCCTATGGCAGTTCATGTGGGAGAACATGCCTTTCTTGATGTGAAAAGTGACTGAGGAGATAATGGTCAGCTATGTGGTTTCTTTCCAATGCACCCTATATGGTACTTAAACTGAGCAGGGAGCCAGCTAAGGACCAGTGAGCCTCCTTATGCAGCCGAGAGTCTTGGCCACAGCCAAATGCTGAGAAAAACTAGATGGTGGTAAGATATTCTACAAAACTCCTTCCAGGTCTTTCTCTAGAGATGATTTCCTGGATGGGAAAGAGAATTGGGAAGTTTACCTGAATCTGATTTTTTTTTCCTGGTAGTTTCAGACTTCATATTTTGTAATAATTAAGTTAGGAGGTCTTCACTCATAAATCAGGGCAGGTTTTCTAGAAGCTATGAGACATGTGCGGAATGGAAAGGCTATCATTACATCATTCTTGACTCCAGGGTTTTCCCCCAGCTGGCGGTTCTCTGCCCCACAGGAAGAATGACACTAAGAGGGGTGTGGAACGGAATATCAAGAAGAACCATATGTGGATACAGGAGCACTACAGACTCTTGCTGAACATGATAATATTCTTACATGGTCACTAGCAGTTTGCAAAGAGACAACAGCTCCTTGGAGGAGCTGAGAAATTCAATTTCTACAGAGTAGGGACAAGAGATAAGAGAAGGGCTGTAGGCATCAACACTGCTTCTGAAAACACTACCACTATCACAAGACCATAAACACAAACACATTTTTCATGGTATTAACTGGGGTCTCAAAGATTTTGGCCAGTGGAGAATTTGAAGCAGAAGCTGTAGTTGTCATGGGGAAGCTGTTGCCTGTTTGCCAAATGGCTACCAAGATGGTCTAGCCACTCAAGACCAGCAGATGCAGCCTGGGAAGAGAGTCCTCCCCATCAACAGGGTGTCCACAGACATGACACCGGAAATCTCAAACAGAAGCTTTTGTGGCTTCTGGTAAGCTCATGGTAAGCCAGATGGTATATTTGCCATAGCCTTTAAGATTTTTCCTTTGGGACAGTGCCTAGCTTTTTTGTGGCAATTTGCCCAGATGAAAGACCTCATCACTGAAGGCAAAGTCTATTTCTGTGTTCAGTTGGTGTTGCTAATCTACAGGTTGGTTGGCAGGAGAAAGCACCCTCTTTCTCGGGGACTCCAGCACAGTGAATGGGACTTCTGCTTACGATACTTAGAACAGGTGATGGCAAGGATTTAGCTTCAGTCCATGCCACCTCATGCCATCACCTTTCCCTTCCATCCATTGGCAACCCCTTTCCTGCTCTGATCATGCCATTATCCATAAGGATGTTTCTACTCTCAGCCTCAGGCAGGGCAAGGGAGGGTGGAGTGTACATCTTCCTTTTCTCAAACTTACACCTTTCACTGCATAGTACCTATGTTGCAAATTTAACCTGGCCTGTTCCAGAAGGTGTGTCTTGGTAAGTGAGTAAACCATACAAGCACGTTACCATGAAGTTGTAGGATTCTGGAGGCATGTAGGTGTGTCTCTGAGTATATAAATAAGCAGAAATGTGCCATTCTTCAGAGGCAGGCCAGCGTGACTTTTATTAGACAGCAAAAGGTATGTTTTGTGATTATCTCATACTTTTACCAGCAGTAGAAAACTGATTGCTCAGAACAGCAAGGCTACATTTCCTGCTTATCTGCTGAAGACCAAATGACATATTACATGTAGTTGTGTGTTTATTTCTGCTCCTGTTTTTAACAGTTGGGGATTGTAACCAGAGGTTGCTTCATCCATTCCTCACCATCTCTCTTTTAGTAAAGGTTACCAACCCAATCCCCCCCCCCCCCCCCAGAACAGAAAGGTATAGTATCTTTTCCCAGCAAGCAGGAAATTGTAGGGATGTCTGTGAGTGGATAGATAGAAGGAAAGTATTGCAAGTATTGAATCCCCATCACTTCAGCTTCTGACTGCAGCTTCCAAGACTTCTTATCAGTAATTATTGGTAACCAACACATGTATATCAAGATGAACTTTGGTTCCTAGAGGTAAATCTGTGGGACTGTACCAAAGCAGTAAACCCTTGAGTTCCAGTGCCTTCTCCAAGAGATGGAGCATGATCCATTGCATGTCCACTGAGAACTCATTCTGCTGAATTCTGTGGGGCTAATCCCAGGTAGGTCTGCATAAGATTGCAGTCTTAATCCACCTAACTGTGCAGATTCAATTCTTTGAAGTCTGTGGACTGAGGATTATTCTATTAGATTTCCATCTTCAGCAAGACAGGAAAGTTGAGGTGGAGAAAGTCAATTTGGTTTCTCCCTTATGGGAAGAGTCAGACTTTGGACGACCAATTGTCTGATTAATTAAGGAGCCTCCCTAGTGAGTAGACTTTGCTTTTGCTAATGTGAATGAATTAGCTTGCTAAGTAAAAAGTAGCATGAAATTGATTAAGTTCACTTATCAAGTGAATAGTTCTGATGAAGGAAATATGAGCAGAGGTTTGAAAAGAACATAGAATTGTATTTCATGTATATCAAAAAGTGGCAGGTGAACTGCAGGAGACTTTGTTCCATGATCTGAATTGTCAGAACCAGAAGGGAGTAAGGAGGGTGCGATTCATGGTTGAGACGGTTACTTTAAAATAAGGAGAGTGGAGTTTTGTTTTTTTTTAAGTAGAATTTTCCTATGCTATGGCATCACATCTCTTTTCAGATGTACAGTATTCACTGTTTTATCAGCTTTTCCCCTCTGGAGTTCACAATAACCCTACAATGTGAGGTTTATTCCACAATGTCAGTTTCATATTAGCCGACACCAGTTATGCCTCATATTCTAGAGCAAATGGGTTTCTCTAGCTCTTGGGTATCTTTCTGCCATTTTAAATATTTCTCCATTTCCTAGGGGCTGATATCCCTACTTTTTGCAATTATTTAGCTGATAAAATAATTGATATGGTTAGAAATAATTGTTTTCATTCAAATGATGTTTCCTCAGTTCATTTTAGTAGAAACCAGTTGTAGTCTGAAGCATGATTTCATCTAAGCCCATTCACTTGCTGCTGACTGTCTGCTTGAGCAGAGGTTAGGAAAAGACATTTAGTGTACAACATGCCCAGATGTCACTCAACTTCTGCAGCAGTTTAGAAATGGAGGTCACCAAATTCATGTGAATCAACCCTTCGAATTGCCCCATTTAACTCCACTTAGGAGCTGCATGATCTTGCTACAACTTCCTTGCAGGGATGAAAAGGAAGAGTTTCACATTTATCTTACACAGTTCGTGCTTAAAAGACATCATTAGGAAAGACACTGATTGTTGTCCTGTTTTACTATCTTTGCTGATAATGGATAATCAGTTATATCGGGGCAAGTCTAGCATGCTAAAAATAAGCATAAGAGTAGATTTTTCTAATGAAGGGTTTCTGTTTCCAAAACAGGTTTCAAAAAGAATCAGGAAGCATGAAGGTCAAACATTTTGCTCTGCTGTGTGTCCTCATGATGTTCTCTCAGCTGCTACAAGCTGATAGTGAAACAGTGAAAGAGAGAAAAAGAGAGAGACCGAATAACAGCAGAGGGGGAAAAGGCCAGCCTGGATCTAGTAAGAATGCCAGGGGCCAGAGAAACAGAGGACAAAATGGTTCTCCCATGAAAGGGAAGTTTACCACCAAAGAGAAGGCTGAATGCTCCTGGAGTGTAAATGAGAAAGAGACCACTCTGCTAACAGTGGACTGCAAAAGAGGTGAAGATGCCTTCTCTTGTGCGTTTTCTGGCAGCCCTTCTACCTGCCAGCGGTATACAGAAAACCAGAAGGTCTTCTGGAAGGAAATCACTCGATCCCTAAAGAAGCAGAAGAATCTCTGTAAGGACCGCAAGGCTGTCTTAAAGTCTAAAGTCTGTAAGACTGGGCCACCAACCGCCCATCTTAGACTGATTATGGATGCCAAGCAGGAGACCTCAAACAAAGAACCCATTGACTGTGTGGAAGATGTTGATTACGTGGATCAGAAGAAGGTGGCTGAAGCACACTGCTCCGAGCTGTGGCAACCTCTTTGCCACTTCTTCATTTCAATGATACAAGATAAAAAGTGCAGCTAGAAAGGCAAGGAGGCTGGCCGAAGGCCTTGGGTTACTAGAGTTACTACGGGCACAACGGTCTTAATCCAAAACATTCTGGATTGTTCTCTGATGCATCCAGTCAACCACCACTTGGAGAAGAAAATGCAATGTGTTTCCTTCTTTTGCTGAAAAAAATCTGGCTGTAACTATTAATCCCCTCCACCCTTCATCCCATCCTTCCTCCCACTGCATAACTCGGGAGAAAGGTGCTATATGAAAGGGATAAATTTGATGGAGGGGTTGCCAGCAACTGCTTTCTATGTTATAATGTCTGACGGGAATACAAAGGCACATTTTTTATTAGGCCAACATGATGTTTGCAAAACAGTGCACAAGGTTTTCAGATGTCTAAGACCACTTTATCAGCAAGATAATTCAGAAGAAAAGGAAGTGTGGGTGGAGGGGTGATATAATGTGTTTATATAAAGGAAGTGCCAAAATGAGCATTTTCATCAAAGATACAATAAAGAATAAATTTATTTCCCAATGGAGCATGGTGTCCATGGGGGGGGTCAAAAAAGTCAAGATGGAGGCCACAGCCATGTAATTGAAGTCCCATCCCCATTGTGGCAGATGTAAAAGAGGACAGGGCTTGGAGAGAAATGGATTTGTATAGTGTGCTATGCAGATGTTACAAAGGTGTGAAAAGCTCCATGTATTTCTTCGTTCTCCCCTGCATATTTCTAGCCAAAGTGATAATTATAGTGTTAGGCACTTTTTTCTTACTTTTGACTGTAGATTGCTAAAAATAAAGGTAAATACCTTTTAAAACTGTTCTCTATGGTTCTATCTCCTGTTTGTCCCAATTTTCTTTCCCATACTTGGGCATAATTTGCATGCAGTCACTTAATGCTCTTACTGAGAATACCCATCTCTGGGGGAGATGGGCAGCATACAAATTTAAATAAATAAATAAATAAAAATGCTCAGTATGTCTGATGGCCACCATCAACTCACTGGCATTTCAGCCTAGCAAATGGAATTCAAGGGCATCTCCCTATGGGACAGAACTAGCAACATTCCTGTAGAACTGAATCTGAACTTTATATTTTTATATATTTCACCCAACGGACTGTGGAAATCACTCGTTCTCAGTACTCTTATCCTTCCAACGGGCCTGAATGCTCTAACTGCAGTACAAAATTTGTCTTCCTCCCAAATATGTAGCAAGGGACATCCTTTTGTATAAAACAGGACCACTATTTTAATGGGGAAGGCGGAATGAAGATTTAGTAAATCAGAGAGGCCCCATACTTTTGGATATATTTAAGACCTCAGGGGAAAAAAGTTGATACTTTTATATTTTCTTTTTTAATACATAGTTGACAGATAGATATTATTACAAATCCACAGGCTTTGTTTCTTAAGTAAGAGGATTTGTGCCTTTGATCTGAGTACTCTAAATTCATGTCATTTCATCATTTGTTTTTTTTTAAATGTCATGCAACATTTAGCACTCACCAGCAGCCAGAAGTATAAGCTCTTTCAAGGATTTAAAACATCTTTATTCATTTTTCACTCCAACAACCAAGAGCCGTGTGGCTTTGATGCAACAGCATGTGGTCCCAAAGAAATTTTGCTAGTGCAATAAAAGTTAAATTAATCTTAGAACACCTCCAGTTGTAGATTCAGATTCTCAGCCTCTGAAAAGTGGAACTGTTCTATCAGCCTATTTCACAAACTCCAAGATCTGTGGCTCACACCTTACTCTCAGCACATGAACACCATTTCTCTGGCTCTGCTGCAGATGTAGAGGTGAGGAAAAAAGGCTCCATGGATATTTTGGAGGGTTGTGATCCTGGTCCTATAAAATTTTGTCATGGGTTGTCATTTCTTAGG
The DNA here is from genome assembly GCF_059951505.1 of Python bivittatus. Lineage (NCBI taxonomy): Eukaryota > Metazoa > Chordata > Lepidosauria > Squamata > Pythonidae > Python > Python bivittatus. Next base: position 12,300,845 of record NW_028277124.1, on the reverse strand, counting down.
ACACAGAGCATTTCCACCAAGTGACTGGCCTCCCTGCTCTTTCCTTGTCAGGGGCAACTGTAGGGAAGGTCAAAATAGTCAACATGACAGCTTCCATTTGTGGTCAAGGCTGCCCTCTAGACATTTTTGATCCTCGCTGGTTGTGCTGCTGGTAGAAGGGGAGCATTGCTTGTCCATCCAACAGTTGAGCAGCTGGTTACTCAAACTGACAGAAAATGCTTATTGCATATATAGAACATACTAAGGGAAAAATCTGATGTAATTCAGATGCCATGTTTTGGATTTATTCTGATCATAGATACAGCAGCAGGTATTGTAGGTGACTGGTATACACTAGAATGTTATCCTTTATCCCATGATATGCCATCCCATGGTGGCAAATGATATAGTTTGTTTTTTGGTTCTTGACCATAATAAATAAAATCCTGGTAAGCAATCACATCCTTTGTGCAATGGCAGCATGACACACTGGTTGTTATTTTAATATTATTGTGGCTTGAAATGGATGCTGATGTCCCCATCTCTCAGGATCATCCCACTTGCATTCCACACAAGTTCCCTCTCCCTCTTTCTCTGAGACTTATTCCCTGCCAAGACACCTGGCCTCTGCTTTCTTTGTCTCACAGGTTCAGTTGCAGGCCTCCTTACCTTGCTTTCTCCAAGGTTCTCCATCAAGACCCAACATTCCTCTCCTCCAGGCAATTCCCATGAACCCCAACACAAAACTTCCTGCTTTTTCCTTTCTTTTGTGTCACCCCCAGCAGCAGGTTCTCTGCCCCCACCTCCAAGTTGTGCGTGTGTGTGTGCGTGCGCGCGTGCACCTTGAGTCAGTGTTGACTCCTGGCCACTGCCTGGACAAGTCCCTGCAATTTTCTTGGCAAGATCTGCAGAAGTGGTTTGCCATTATCTCCTTCCTAGGGCTAAGAGAGAGTGATTGGCCCAAGGCCACCCAACTGCCCAAGGTGGGCTAGAACTCACAATCCCCGGTTTCTAGCCACTACACCAAACTGCTCCAAGCTGCCTCACTCCATTTCCAGAAAGTGAAAAAGACCTTCCTTCCTTGGAACATTTCAAAGACAGAACCGCTCTCTACCCACACTGTCCACATGAAGTCAGAGAGATGCAAAGGAATAAAGACCACATAGAAGACAATGCTTCACCCTGAAGTAGCCTCAGCTGTCCAACATTTAAAATACAGAGAGAGATCCTGTAGGCAACCCAACCTGAAATAATTTGGGATACTTTGGGTTCAGGAGTTGTTCCTTGTTGATAGCAGTGGTCACAAGTGCCTTTGACTGGTGCACTGGCTGTGTCTTTGGGGTGAAGAACACCTGGCTGCAGTGATTCAAGACTTCATTACCCCTCATTGAGAAGTGCTGCTGACCTTGTGTTTGGAAACAGCTTCTGCCAAATGCAGCAACTGACTTTGTAAGGCACATTAAGTCTGCCTGGATTAACTTCCCTGCCTTCCGCTTCCCATCAGAATCCAAGATTTCGGATTCCATTTTGGTATAGAAACTGGAAGACATCTGAGAAGCCATTTCTTTCTCTATGAACATTCCAGTAAATTACTAGATATGCCAGGAGTGTCTGCAGGGTGTGATCAAAAAAGTCACAATGATGGCTGCAATAGTTTGATTGAAGCTCAGCACATACCAAACAAATGTACCTTCAGCCGCACTGCCATGACCACCATCTTCATGTTTTCACCATAACCTGTGGACACCCTTGGATATGCAGAGGCTGTGCCTCATAGGGCCCTGAGATAGGGCATGTTTACTTTCAGTACCTATTGGGAACTCACTACCCCAGCAGGACTGCTTTCCTCTCTTTCCATGGTCAGGAAAGACTGTTCTGCACCACTGGGCTGTTTATTTTATTTTATTTATTTATTTTATTTATTGGATTTCTCTCCCGCCCATCTCCCCCACAATAGGGGACTCTGGGCGACTTACAAAAAAACATTAAAACTATAAATATATCTAAAACACATAAAACATCCAAAATGTAAAACAATACTAAAAAAGGAAGATCCAAGAAGATGGAAAATCAGGCTGCGGAGAGCTGGCCACTATGGGGCTAGCCATCCCCCTGCTTGAAGTATTCCCTCCCCACCCCAGGTCTTCAAGGCCCTTCGGAAGGCCAGGAGTGAGGGGGCCAATTGCACCCCCGGGGGCAGAATGTTCCAAAGCGCAGAGGCTACCACAGAGAAGGCCCGCCTTCTGGACCCCGCTAGATGGAGTTCTTTTACTGAGGGGGTCTGAAGCATGCCCTCTCTGTGTGATCGGGTGGGACGGGTTGATGACATAGGGGAGAGGCAGTCCCTTAGGTAACCTGGCCCCATGCCATGTAGGGCTTTAAAGGTAATAACCAACACCTTGAATTGGACCCGGAAGCAAACTGGTACCCAATGGAGCTCGCGGAGCAACGGTGTTACATGGGCCCTTCTTGGGGCTCCAGAAATAGCCCGCGCAGCTGCATTCTGGACCAGCTGTAGCTTCCGGATAGTCTTCAAGGGTAGCCCCATGTAGAGTGCATTGCAGTAGTCTATCTGGGAGATAACAAGGGCATGAGTGACTGTTCGAAGGGCATCCCGATCCAGGAAAGGGCGTAACTGATGCACAACCCGAAGCTGTGCAAAGGCCCTCCCAGCCACGGCTGCCACCTACTCTTCAAGCAGGAGCCGTGAGTCTAGGAGGACCCCCAGATTATGCACTGGGTCTGTCTGGGGTAGTGCCACCCCATCGACCACCAAAGATGACAAAGTCCTGGATACAGAGAAGCCATTAACCCACAGCCACTCCGTCTTACAAGGGTTCAGCCGAAGCCTGTTGTTCCCCATCCAGACCCTTACAGCCTCCAGACACCAAGAAAGGGCAGTCAGGGCATCACTTACTTCACCTGGGATGGAGATGTATAATTGTGTATCATCAGCATACTGATGATACCTCATCCCATGGTGGCGGATGATCTCACCCAGCGGTTTCATGTAGATGTTGAAAAGGAGCGGAGAGAGAACTGAACCCTGCAGCACCCCACAAAGGAGGGGTCGAGGATGGGACCTCTCTCCCCCTATCAACACCGATTGGGATCGGCCCTGAAGAAAGGAGGCGAACCAGCACAAGACTGTGCCACCCACCCCCAACTCCCTGAGCCGTCCCAACAGGATACCGTGATTGACGGTATCGAAAGCTGCTGAGAGATCAAGGAGAGCAACGATGGTCGCACTTCCACCATCCCGCTCCTGCCAGAGATTATCCATAAGCGCGACCAATGCCGTTTCCATCCCATAACCGGGCCTGAAACCTGACTGAAAAGGATCCAGATAATCCGTTTCCTCCAGAACCCTTTGGAGCTGTGAAGCCACTACTTTCTCAACCACTTTCCCCAAAAAGGGGAGGTGGGAGACTGGACGAAAATTGTCCAGTATGGTAGGATCCAGGGAGGGTTTCTTGAGGAGGGGGTGCACCAATGCCTCCTTGAAGGCAGACGGAAACACTCCCTCCTGCAAGGATGTAGTAACCATCACCTGGATCCAACCACATGTCACCTCTCGAGCTGCTTTCACAAGCCAGGAGGGGCATGGGTCAAGATGGCAAGTGGTGGCCTTCACAGTCCCTAGGACCCTGTCCACTTCCTCAGGAGCAACAGGATCAAACTGTTCCTAGATAACTGGGTAAGAACGGTCCCCCGGTATCTCCCCAGACCCTGCCCCACGCTCAGAGTCTAACTTGAAATGAATCTGAGCGACTTTGTCCTGCAGATGCTCTGAAAATTCCTCCACATGGCCCTGCAAATGAACCCCCAAACCCCCCTTGCCAAGGAGGGACCCTAGTGATCCTAAACAGGGCCACCGGGCAGCATTCTGCAGACGCGGTAAGGGCAGAGAAGTATAGACGCTTCGCCACCCTTATTGCCACAATGTAGGCCTTAACAGCGGCTCTAACCTGTGTTCAGTCAGATTCAGTCTTTGTTTTCCTCCAGTGGCGCTCTAGACGTCTCTTAACCCACTTCAGCACCCTCAACTCCTCCGTAAACCACGGGGAGTGTCGGGGCTGATGTGGCAAGAGAGGTCGCATAGGTGCAGTCCTGTCCAAGGCCCCAGCCGCCTTCTTATTCCAAGCAGCAGCCAAGGCCTCCGCTGGAGCGTGCAGCAGGTCCATGGGAATATTCCCCAGCTCCCTCTGAAACCCTGACGGGTCCATCAGGCACTGGAGGCGGAGCAATCGCATGGGTCCTACCTCCCTGAGGAGGGGGGTGGCATAGGAGAAACTCAGGGTCACCAGGACGTGATCTGACCATGACAGTGGGGAAAGTTGTAAATTTCCCCTCAGATCACTTTGCCATGCTCTGACAAGAAAACCAAATCTGGCATGTGGCCACTGTCTCGGGTTGGGTCCCGCACCATTTGCGACAGGCCCATGGCTGCCATGGTAGCCATGAAATCCCGAGCCGCGTCTGAGGACCGCCCCAGGATGGCAGGTTGAAGTCCCCCAGAACCATAAGCCTGGGGAACTCCACCGCCAGCCCCACGATGGCCTCCAATCTGTTCAATCTATGGCTAAGTTTAATGCTAACATTTTAGGGTTTGACCGTTGATTTTACAACAACTCTTTGCTGGCTTTAGACTTATTCCTGAGCAGCCGTTAAGTAGAGCCTAAAGTTAGAGAGATGGACAGACTGGAGGATCTGCTGCTGCTGCTGCTGCTGCTGCTGCTGCTGCTGCTGCTGCTGCTGCTGCTGCTGCTGCTGTTCTTGTGTTCTTCAACAAAGCCCCACAATTATTTAATGCACTTGCTGGGATTTCCATGGAACTACAGAAAAAAGATGTCTTATTCATGATGAAATTGGACCCTTTAATAATGTAGTGGTTTGCCTAGTGTCAGATGAGATGCTACATACACTCTGGGCTCCCGGCTTCCAAGATGAGGCCACTGCTGCCTTGATTCTCTGTGAGTGTTTATGACAGCTCGACCGCAAACCTTTTGGTCCTTGGCAAGCTGCTACCAAATCCACGTACCAAACTTTCCTCTTGTTCTTCTCCCATGGAAACCCAGTGTGTACATTTCCATTGCTTTCCTGCTCAACTTTGCTCATTCACCTGCTTGGCCCCAGTTCAAACTCCACACCTATCTGATTGCATAAGAGCCTGCTGGGGATACAGCGTGAGTCAACACCTCTCTCTCAGGCAGGGCCAATGAAGAGCAACCATCCGATATCTCCTCACTGGCTTTGGCCAACCACGAGGCCCTTGAGTGATAAGTTGCTGCACACGTTTTACACATGCTGTTCATTCATAGGGACGGCGAATGTGCTCAGATCACAAGCTCCCCACCCTCAGCTGGGTTCAGGGTTGGCTGTTGCTGCCCAAGGCAGAACAGCTCCGGACTTGCTGTTCTCTTCAGTTTGGCTTCTTGGGAGTAATAGGGCTGTTGGCTTCCTCCAGGCTTCCTCCAAGGGTGGCACTTGATTTTATGATAATAAGGAAGTTGTGGATGACTCTTTGCACTGGGAAAACTCTTAAAATGACAGGAAATCCATCCGGTTGCCTTCCATTAGTTTCTCCAGATACTGTATGCTGATGATTGCTGTGACAATGCATGCTTCAACTGCATTTCAACCATGACTTCTGAATTGTCTCTGGGTTAGGGTGGCTCAGAGCTGCCTTTACTTGCCTCCATGACCCAACAGCACTTCCGAGCATCTTCTCTTGGCTGAGTCAATTAACACCAGAATTAACCAGCTTAGCTGCTGTTCCAGGGAAAACCTAGTGATGCTAATCTGCCATACTGCCTTTGTGGCTCTGGAGCAGGAGGCTCCTGATGGGACAACAACCCTCCTGACTGTGGTTTCCCCTCCCCACTTGAAGCAAAGGCCTTGACCCTGGGCAGGCTTCCTTGGGAGTTTTCTGGCTGATCAGAGGGACAGCACCCTGCTCAGAGCCTGGATTTTGGGCCTTGATTATTAAGGTGGTTTTCTCCATCCTGTGAAAAGCAAATTTGGGGAGGGAGAAAAGAGGAGGGAGATGGGCAGCAAACAGCCAGTTCTAGCACATCCTCATTGGCCAGCTCAAGTGGGGGAAGATGTGCAATGGCTCAAATGTGCAATGGCTCAAATGTGCAATGGACAATTTAGATTTAACCTAATTTCCTTGTGGGCCTGGATTTCTTTAGAAAGGCTATCAACTTTGGTTAATCCTGGAAAGCTATGTTGGGTTTGATCTGATTAATAATTGAAGGAGAGAACACTAGGAATCCCCAGGGTTGGGAAGTTGAAAGAAAATCTTGGAAAAAGGCAGTGGCAAGCCACTTCCACATTATACCAGAGGAATCTGCATGGATGTGGCTTGAGGTCAAGCCAAATCAAAGGAGACTTTACATTTCCCATTTTAATATACCAACCATATGGTAAATCACAATGGCCTTGGACAAACAGCCATATGGTTCATGTGCCAAAGAATCATCCTGGAAGCAGACTTTGGACACCCTGTAATAAGGGAGCTACCATGGCTCTGGAAAGACTATCGCTCGTCCCAGGAGACACTCCTGGGAGAAGCATTAGCATCCAAAGGAGGCTGTGTCCATTAGTTGCTGGAAAGACCCTGAAAAATGGAGGGCTAGTTGTTGGTCTGAAATTCTCTCCCCTCCCTTGGAGGATGGCTGAGTCCCCATCTGCTCCAGAAGCATTGGATGGATGGATGGATGGATGGATGGATGGATGGGTAGGACTGGAGCTGACAAGGGCTGAAAAATGCTCTTCCCTGCAGGAGAGGCTTTGGAGACGGAGGGAGGTTGACCTAGATCACTCTTCTTTCATTGCTAAGACAGTCCTGCAGGAGGAGGAGCTGAGCTTTAACTTGGCTAAAAGATTCTTGAGAAGCAGAAGGAAGAAATGGGTTCAGACATATGGTCTGATTGTCCACAGACCCTTCTGTAGAAGCAATGAAGATGCCAAGAATGTGAGAAGAAGTCCCAGATAGGCCCTAAGCAGAGCAGGCAACAGCTACATTTTATTGTCTTGCCTTCACTGAGAAACGCAAAACTGACCAGTGTTCACAGTCACCCAGGTTTTAAGAATCATCTCCTTTTTCCACAGCAAACCTTCACTGACTTTTCAATAAAGATGTTGCACCCGCCTCTTTCATCAGCATTAGCCACTCTCCCCCTGCCCCCAACATCTAAACTGCATGTATCTTTTTTATCAGGATGGAGTCGAGTTGCATTCCTTTGCAAGACATTCAGTTCTGCAATCCACATATCTAGAAAACTGACTCACCAAAGCAGACTGCTGATGGTGTCATTCTTGCAGGAAGCAAGTGGGAGAAGTTGCATTCTTGAATGGAGACATCAAGATAAGAAGTAGGGTACTATCAATAAGCTGATGACATCCAGCTCAAGTCAATGTAAGCAACAACACCAAAAACTCATAGGGTTGGAAGAGATCTTGGAGGTCTTGTAGTCCAACTCACTGCCAAGGGCAGACCATCCCAGACAAATGTTCAACTTTTGCTTGAAAATCTCTAATGTTGGAGCCCCCACACCTCCAAGCAGCAGGCTATTCCACTGCTTAATATCTCTTGTGGTCAGGAAATTCCTCCTTATTGCAAGTTTGGATCCCCCTCTGTAATCCTTCCACCCATTGGTTCTTGTCCTACCCTTGGGCACTGTGGAGAAAATGACACCCTCGAAAGTTGCCTGCATTTGGTAATATACTAGGTGACAAAGAAGAAGCTGCAATTAAATCCAGACAAGATGGTGATGTTGGTCAAAAAGAAACTGGACTTGGTTGAGCCTCCTCCAAATGGCCTCTCCCAGAAAATCTGGAAGTGAAGTGTGGCTTAATTCTCAGCTGTTGAAGAGTGCTTAGACACAGCTATGAAGCTAGGGGGAGGGGGGAGAGTTTTTGATCCTGCAGATGCCTCTGCCTGATAAGATTTGGTAACTTCACTATTGGAACCCACTCTACACAGGGCTGGTCCAAAGGGTGGCAGCAAAACTGCAAGAGTGTTAATAAAGATTCCTCCTTAATATGTAATACTTTGCTTTTTTGTTAACCTTTTTGGACACTCATTAGAATGGAAAGATAGAGTACAAATCAGATAATAAAGGGAGGGGGACAGAAACAGAGCCTGAAGCTGACCTCTGCTAAGGAGGGAGCTCCCATCCTGAGCACCCCCATTCCAACTTTTCTTCTTGCAAAATTCTCACGGCTATTTAGGATCCAGAGATTGTAAAGTCCTCTGTTTTCATTCAGGCTCACGTCCTATAATTGCTGTCAGTCCAATAGGGAAGCATCACAAGTGTAAGAGTTACCACATTCAGCTCTGATGAAACTCTCACGAAACACAGGTTCAGCAAAAGAAGTTTACTTGGGTGTAATGCATACCTTGGAGATATTGTGGGTTTGGTTCCAGACCACCACAATAAAGTGAATATTGCAATAAAGCGAGTCACACAAATTTTTTGGTTTCCCAGTGGATATAAAAGCTATGTTTACACTATACCGTAGTCCAGTGTTTCTCAACCTTGGCAACTTTAAGATATGTGGACTTTAACTCCCAGAATTCCCCAGCAGCATGCTGGCTGGGAAATTCCTGGAATTGAAGTCCACATATCTTAAAATTGCTAAGGTTGAGAAACACTGCTGTAGTCTATAGCATTATGTCTAAAAAACAATGTACATACCTTCATTTAAAATTTTCTTAAAATAAGACAACAATGAAGTTTGCTGCATCAGTTGACTTCACGAAAGATTTCTCTGTCACATGTGATGCTGTTTGATAAACACAATATCTGTGAAGCGCAATAAAACGAGGTATGCCTGTATAGGAAAGCTATATGATTGCCTGGCATCCCAACAATACTGCATGTGATGATATGACTCAAAGGAAACCTCCTAAGATACCACTGCCTTTTTAAATGTTTACATAATCTGTTTTGTTGTACATTGGCACAACTGCCTTGCTTCCAGGTTAAAAGAGATAGTAAAAATATTTAATTTAATCATTGAAAAAAGATCAAACATCTTTTGCCTGTTTACATCTGGTTCTGCAGGTTGTAGCCTCAGGGGAATTGTTTTCAAATTTCTTAGAAACACTGAGTAATTTTTCAAGTACTGATTAATTAATTATGAATTGTACCTGACAATCTTTGTAACAAGAAATCCATAATATGCTGAAAGAAGAAAGCTGGAACAGCTGTTATATTCTACAGTAACTGGATGTGACTGACACTTCTCAGCATATTTAGCTTAGAAACTCAAGACCAATAACCAGATTCTGTGCATTTCAGAAGAGTGTGCTCTCAACAACCATATTCCATGACCAGGGCAAGATTAAGGCCAACTGATGCCCTAAGCCCTGTTGAGGGACCCAACAATGGTGTCCCTCAACAGAAGCAAAACTCTCATGTCATAAGATGGAAACAAATGTGATACCTTCAAACCAAACTTGAGTCACTCACCATGCCAAGGAAAACAATGTATTAACAATGCAGATTAAAGTCAAACATGACAGATAAGGACAATTGCAAAAAAACTCAATAAAGTTGAGTGCGGCAGTGAAAGAGTCAAGGTCATGATAGCTAGAGGGAAAAGTGTAGGGTGCCCCTCTTTCCTCAGTGCCGTAAGCACAGGCTTATTTTGATTAGTGGTTAATCCAGGGCTGCACTAGCTGTCCCACTCCCAAGGGCAGGCAGTCACATTTCATCTGGCAATGTATGAAGAGATGGCACATTCATCCCCAAACATTCAATGAACAGCTTTGGAAAAGACTACTTGACATGTCTTCTTCTGCCTTCTCAAACAGGTATTTACCTGCAGTGCCCCCACAATTGCATATTATACTATTAAACCAAATCAGGGCATCTCTTCCTAACTCTGGCCAGTAGTATAACTCAACAGATGCCAATATATGAGATGGTGGTGCAAGGAATGATCCCAGGCAAGCATGCTATCCCAATAACATGGAGCAGAACGACTTAGCAGTAATACTTCCAAGAAGGATCTGGGTGTCTTGGTAGACCACAGATTAAGCCTGGGCCAGCAATGTTCCACAAATGCCAAAAGAGCTAACACAGTTTGGGACTGCATCCACAGATAGTACTGCTCTATGCAACATTGGTCAGTCCACACCTGAGTTCTATGTCCAGTTCTGGTTGGCACCACACAAAAAAGGATGCTGAGGAACTGGAAAGAGAAGAATGACAAAGATTGTGAGGAGCTTGAAGGTCTTATGAAGAGCAGTTAAAGGAATTCGGTATGTTTAGCCTAAAGAAGAGAAGGCTGAAAGGAGACATGAGAACAATCTTCTAATACATGAAGAGATGTCACAGGCAGAGGGTATGGATTTATTCTCTAGAGCTCCTGAGGGTAAGACAGGAACTTGCAGGTGGAAGGTTTACAGAGGGAGATCCAAACTTGAAAGAAGGAGGAATTTCCTGAATGTGAGATCTATTAAGCAGTGGAACAGCCTGCTTCCTAGAGTTGTGGTGGCTCCATCACTGGAAGTTTTCAAGAAAAGATTGGACAGCTGTTTATCTGGGATGGTCAGAGGATTCCTGCCCTGGACAGAAGGTTAGACTAGGAGCCCTCCAAACTCCCTTGCAACCATAGGATTCTATGGTTGATTCTATGATTCTAACTAGCATGTACAAAGCGGCTATCCTGCAAATTCTTGATCTCTTCTTAACTTTTTGTCAATAGAAGTGATGCTGAGATATTCTTCAGTATTGCCTCTTAGGCTTGGAGGTGTCTCCCAGCTGCAGAATAGCTTGTCCAAACCCCTCTCCAAAAGCGAACTTCTTCATATAAACGGCAACCTCACATGCTACAGTAGCTTTGCACCAGGACTATAGCAATGAAGGTGGCTGCTTATTAGTCTCTCAACCTGCCCTGCAAGTTGGAGGGAGGAGAACAATATTTCATTACACAGTCATAAATTATTCTTTTGCCCTTAACTTACAACAGGAATCTAATATCTCAGGAAAATATTTCAGAGTTATGTCTCCCAAACCAGATTCATAATGTATTCCTTCCCCAAAGGCGGGAAATTTCCATGCTGTATTTTTCATATAGTAGAAAAGGAATGACTAACAACAACACTAAGAAATGGCAGCCTGGAAGCCATTCCAGGTTCTCTCCCTCCTCTTAGATCACCTTGGAGTTTATAAAGTTGAAACTCAGTAATCTGAACACAACGGACTTTCAAATGGGATATTGGACTAAGAAAGCTTTGATTGCCTTGTTGGATGACTGACGCTGAATTTGGACCTTCCAGTACCCTCAACCATAATATCCTCCTGGACTAGGAAGATCTTGTTTCACTGTGATTCCAGTCCTTTCTATAATGCCATGTCAAGAAGTAGCTGGCTGTTCATAGTTTCCCATCTTGTCCCAGGTGCTATTCAATATGTACATGGAATTTCTGGAAGAAAACATCCAGATCTTGGAATAAGGTATCACTAACTTCCAGTTCCATCTAATTCCAAGAAAGCAATGAATTGGATGAGGGTGAACAAGCTGAAATTAAATCCAGGCAAGATGGTTGTTGATCAATAGAAAATCAGGTTCTGGGGCTTATAGGTAGAATTGCAGTCCTCTAGAAGAGCAGGTCCAGAGTTTAGGAGTGCTTCTTGACCTTCAACTGTTTTTTGGATTCCTAGATGGCAAGGAGTGGAAGCTTCCAGTGAAGCAATTATGGAAGCCAAGTTGCTAATTGGTAGACATTATGGTAATACATTACAGCCTTGGTTTTTATTTTTATTTTTTTAACTGTCCTGGTTATCAGTGACTTTCTATGAGTAATGCTGGCTTCAATGCCCTAAACAGCTAAAGATCTACTTTCTCTGAAAGTCCACCTGTGTCAATGTGAGCTTATATGAACATTAAGGTCTGCATGAAAGAACCTCTTTAAGATGCCTTCACTTTCCAAGTCTTCCTGGTTGGGACAGAGAAGAAACTTTCCATGTTATTCATAAGCACAGAAACTCCTTTGGGAGCTGAACCTGGCTTCATTCTTTCTGCTTTCAGACCTGCACTGAGACCTTTCTTTTCAGCCTTTTCAATTTGAGCTAACTTACAGTGATTTTAACTTGTTTATGAACATTTTGTTGTCCTTGTTGCTTTGAGTAGCTTATGACCAGAAAGCTAAGTTAAAAATAAATGGCAGGACACAGCTTGCTTCATACCACTGGTGGCAAACAGAAGCCATAAAGAGCTGTGAACCTTAGGTGACAGTCCGTAGGGCTAATGCCACCTCACAGGTTTTGACTTAACAACTGATTTCATAACAAATGTCACAGTATATGATAAATGTAACTAATCTGGATAGCTAAGCAATTGATTTGACCATTCCTTTTCAGAAAGTAGCCACATCAATTGAACTTTGCTATGCAACTGTGTGCTTTTAAGAAGGTAACAACGAATTCTGATTAACAAGTGTTAACTGAGTTTGTGGTCAAGGGTTATGGAAAGATAGCCACCATGGCAAACATCCCTGCTTTGTCTCAGGCAAAGGTGTTTTAAGATTCAGCTTATTTAAAAGTCCAGCTAATCTTCAAGCAGACCGGACCTCTGTGTAAGCTGCAATATGTCTTGCAAATACAGGCTGAACACTCTGGGGCACTTTGGGGAAAGAAGCCAGCTTTAATCTAATGTCAGATCTGCAACACTATCACACTGATAGTGAACTACTTACATTGCTATAAGCTACTCCTGCGCAGGGTAAGAGCAATGAGCGACACAGCAGGTTTGTTGTATTCTCTCCTCTCCTCGTGCTCTGCAGTGCAGAGATGAGAATATTGGATGACCCTGCAGATGCATCATAAAGGGCTCCTCCAGCATCACTTTGCAGCCTGATAATTCTGCACAGTGCTGCAAAAGCATTGCAAATGACTCAAACTCTGACCTGCAACACAAAATGCACCCAACTGCAGCCATAAATACTTTCTAACTAAAGCACATTTCTTCATCATCAATGTGACAGCAATGAAATGTATTTGTTTTGAAACTTGCATTAGTGGGGCTGCTTTTAAAATGAATCATGAGTCAGGAAAAGCAGAAACACCTTTTTTTAGCTCTCAGTTCCTGGATTTTTGTAGGCTGAACTGGTCAACCTGTGCCCCATCCTCTCTTTATAAAAATCTTGACTTTCTCTGACTAATTCTCCATTCTATACCAAAGGACAAATAAATACATTGCCTGTGTAAATCAGGGAATTATCTAGCCAGATGATAATATGGTTCTCTTTTTCTCATTTCTTTTGGATAAAGAAAGAGAAGGAGAGTAACAAAGGATCAAACAATAACATATAAGTGTCAATTTTCCATTCAAGTCTAAGAATAGCAAGACTTCTGTGTATGCCAGATAATGATTTTTTTCTTCTTCCATCCATGTAAATAGAGTATTTTATATTTCTTGTTTTCACTGAAACAACCTATGTGTTGTATCTCTCCCAAATGAATGAGTTTCAGAGAAGAAGTTCAAGATACAAAACAAATTCAGAATCATGTATTAGTTACTGGTCCTCAGTTGCAAAACCCCCATCAACCAGTAGGTGGCAGAAAACTGAGTTTTCTCTGTCTGTCTGCTGCCATCTAATGGTCAGACCTGAGTTACACTTTGATACCCCTACCTCATCTTTTGCTCTCCAGGCAAGTCCCTTCTTGCTGTTTTCACTGGGTTTCCCCAGCCAAGGCCTGAGACCCCAAATAAGGCCGATGGTCATGGTGTGGATGTTGAGATAGATAGGAAGAGCAATTGCCAGACAGCTCTACTCCTGCATGTGAATTTAGGAATATAGATAACAGCCAGGGTAACATAGCTTTGCCTTAGGTCCCCCCACAGTCTTCGGAAGATTTGAGCGAAAGCCAAAATGCATGAGTGATGGGTGAACTGGTTGACATGACCTCGCCAAGAGTGTCTGTGGGTAAGTCTGCCTTAAAATAATCAATAGCGTGGCTGTGATTGCCCGATCAAGGTCCTGCTCCTTTTTTGATGTGGGCCTAGTGATTAAAAAAAACAGCTGGTTGATGAAGTCATTTCTTTAATTTATGACCCTGGCCCTTGCAAAGCTAATGAGGAATACTTCGTGACCAATGCATTCGTGTTCTGGCTTTGCTGGCGAAATGTATCAACCCTGCTAATGTGATTTCACTGGTTATGAATTACTATTTGGAAACAGTGAGACTGTTCTTAAGACTTTCCAGTTCACTCAATGATGGTACTTCATTGAGTGAACATATTTACCAGTGTGGTATCGGATGACACTAATCTTTTGAGAAACCAGCTTCCTTTACTTGTTTGTTCTATGCACATGTTGAGTACACCTAAGCATTGTCTCATTCCTTTCAGTTGAAGGGAAAACTTTGTCTTCACAAACAGCAAGTGCATTTTACGCTATTGTACTATTTTTTCAATCCATTGGCTGTATCTACAAACAGCTTCTGTCACAGAGATTGAATAAAGACAGTAGCTTGAGCACAATTCACGATTAGCTTGCATTTTGCTTAAATGCATTTGTTTGTAAACCTTGCATTATTCATTATGCATTGTGGCTTAATATGTTGTGTGAATCCAGCCAATTGTGCAAAATATAAAAGCAGCTGCTTTATTTTCGTGTTAAAAAAAGAAGGAAAAGCAAGAATTGAATGTTTGCATATCATGTTGGCAAGAATCATACCTATTCATATGCTGAATCCAGACAATTGTTCCCTTGTAAATTTCACAGACTGCAAAACCTTCTGCAGGATGTTTGGTAGGAGTTGCTTGAGATCTACTGCAACTTTCACCACTTCCTCCATTAGGATGCCTTAGTTAGAAGAACTTATGGATTGTGTCCACATGGATCACCAAAGGTGGTTTCAAATAAATCCTTTCTAAAAGTCATACCTTATTTATGGAATTGGGATAGGTGGAGGGAGTATCCATACCTTTAAGTATTTCTGTACACTTCAGGAGCATTGAAGTGCTTCATAACCACAAATGTGCACGATGCTTTAAAGTCCTGACCTCCCAGTGATCAAGACCTCTCCGATTCCTTATGCCTATCAAAATCTTTTATTTCCCCCCCAGTAAAGTGAGCAGTTTCAGAGATCTTTCAAAGGTCAGACTTCTCCAAATCCATTTTCTTCCTAAAAGGTGGTTCTTCTGTTACATGGCCTCTCAATAATGTCATACTGATACTCCAACTTCCTTCATAGTTGTTCAAATCCTCAGCTTCATTTCTAGCTTCCATGAGTTCATCCATCATCAACATATTCCTCCATTCTTCCAGAATAGCCAAAGTCATGTTCCTAAAGTAAACTTTTCTCTTTTCATGATCCTTCCCATTCAGGTTGCTCTGATGATAAAATATTGATTGATTGATTGATTGATTTGACTTATATAACCTCCATCTCACATATGTGACACTATGTTGTATTTATAGCAAGGAGATGGATTGTGAAGGTGAGGAATGGTGGGAAGAATCTCATTAGTTTTCCCAAATCTTCTCCAAAGGACCTTCTTTGGAAATAGCTTGCTATTTGAGAAGACTCCTTTATCACCTTGCTCAGATTAAGTATTATTGCTCAGATTATTTATTTATTGCCTATATAGGGACTTGTTGACTCTGGTGACTAGCAAAATTGAAGAAAACAAAAAGAAAATATAGAAAGCTTAAAACATGCAGTAAAGTTAACACTAAAATTGGCACTAAAATAATTTATCCTATGGCAGGATAATAAGCACTTCTGTGAATTGCTCAGTTTTGCTACAGTCAACATCTAAGCTTTGCTTTGTATGTAACATCTGTCTTTTAAAGTAAAGTAATTTATCTGGAGCCCTGGATTATTTTTATTTTAATTTGTTAACAGCACCGTTTTAATATTTGTATTAATAAATACATTTTTAAAAATGCTAAACTTAGTTCATATCTCCCATTGGTCCAGCCCAGAGAAAAGAATGCAAGATACAACTCTTATCGTGCTAAAAATGGTACAATCATTGATTGAACAGTTCATTTATAGAGACATAATTTCCCATTGCAATTATCCCAGGGGTATCCATTGGGCATGGTAAAAAGGAATCAAGATGGCAGCTGATATAGTCCCATTGAAGCTCTCTCTGCATCTCTGTATCTTCTTGTATGGTCCCACCACTTTGCCTTTCAGTTTTCCTCTTGCAGAAAGTCAATTAAAAAGAGCAAGATTAGAATTCTAGGGCTTTTTGGGGAAGAAAAGAAGAAGAAAGTGAAGGAACTGTCCATGGGGAATACACTGTAGGTGACCTTGAGTATTTCCCCCTACATTCCCTTTCCTTTTCTTCCACCTCCTTCCCTGCCTTTTTAATAAACACATTATTCTTATCTGATAAAATAATAGCACTGGGTGTGTTTGCTTATTTTATAAAGGTTGTTCTGAGTTCTTTGTATAAGAGGTGTTGAAGCTTTATTTTAAAACAGATTGACCACAAATTGAGATTCTCCCTCCCCCTTAATCTTTCAAAGAATGGAATGCATTTACTCATCCCCCACTCTTAATAGAATGGGGAAGACTAGAGATCTCTTCAAGAAAGCTGGAGATATCAAAGGAACGTTTAGTGCAAAGATGGGCATGATAAAGGACAAAAAAGGCAGGGACCTAACAGAAGCAGAAGAGATTAAGAAGAGGTGGCAAGAATACACAGAAGAACTATACAAGAAAGATCTTAATGTCCCTGATGCCCATGCTGGTGTGATCACTGATTGTGAGCTGGACAACCTAGAGAGCGAAGTCAGGCTTCCAAGCCTTAGCAAGCAGTACTAACAATAAAGCTAGTAGAGATGACACTATTTCAGCTGAGCTATTTAAAATACTAAAAGATGATGCTGTTAAAGTGCTGCACTCAATATGCCAGCAAGTTTGGAAAACACAACAGTGGCCACAGGATTGGAAAAGGTCAGTTTACGTTCCAATTCCAAAGAAGAGCAATGCCAAAGAATGCTCAAACTATCGCACAATTGCGCTCATTTCACATGCTAGCAAGGTTATGCTCAAAATCCTACAAGTTAGGCTTCAGCAATATATGAACCAAGAACTACCGGATGTACAAGCTGGGTTTCAAAGAGGCAGAGGAACTAGAGATCAAATTGCCAACATTCGCTGGATCATGGAGAAAGCACGAGAGTTCCAGAAAAACATCTACTTCTGCTTCATTGACTATGCAAAAGCCTTTGATTGTGTGGATCACAACAAACTGTGGCAAATTCTTAAAGAGATGGGGGTACCAGACCACCTTACCTGTCTCCTGAGAAATCTGTATGCGGGCCAAGTAGCAACAGTTAGAACCAGTCACGGAACAACTGATTGGTTCAAAATAAGGAAAGGAGTAGGACAAGGCTGTATACTGTCACCCTGCTTATTTAACTTATATGCAGAGTACATCATGAGAAATGCCAGGCTGGAAGAATCACAAGCCGGAATTAAGATTACAGGGAGAAACATCAACAACCTCAGATATGCAGATGATACCACCCTAATGGCAGAAAGTGAAGAAGAACTAAACAGCCTCTTGATGAGGGTGAAAGAGGAGAGTGCGAAAGCTGGCTTGAAACTCAACATTAAAAAAACTAAGATCATGGCATCTGGACCCATCAGTTCCTGGCAAATAGAAGGGGTAGAAATGGAAGCAGGAACAGACTTCATTTATTTGGGCTCCAAGATCACCACAGATGGAGACTGCAGCCATGAAATTAAAAGACGCTTGCTCCTTGGGAGGAAAGCTATGGCAAACCTAGACAGCATATTAAAAAGCAGAGACATCACCTTGCCGACAAAGATCCTCATAATCGAAGCTATGGTTTTCCCAGTAGTATTGTATGGCTGTGAGAGCTGGACCATAAAGAAGGCTGAGCGCCGAAGAATTGATGCCTTTGAACTGTGGTGCTGGAGAAGACTCTTGAGAGTCCCCTGGACTGCTAGGAGGTCAAACCAGTCAATCTTAAAGGAAATCAACCCTGATTGCTCATTGGAAGGATTGATAATGAAGCTCAAGCTCAGATACTTTGGTCACCTAATGAGAAGAGAGGATTCTTTGGAAAAGACCCTGATGCTGGGAAAGATTGAAGGCAAAAGGAGAAGGGGACAGCAGAGGATGAGATGGTTAGATAGCATTACTGAAGCAATGATCATGAAACTGAGCAAACTCAGGGAGGCAGTGAAGGACAGGAAGGCCTGACACGATATGGTTCATGGGGTCACGAAGAGTCAGACACGACTGAACAACAACAACACTCTTAACACTGCCCATAGTCATATACTCTTTTTTGGAAGTAAAAAGAAAGTAGTTGGATTTAAGAAAAGTGGAAAGAAAAGATCCGCAACAGTGAAACTCAAGCCAGTTGTAATAAAGTTTTATAATAAAACCTGAATTAGAAATTATCTAGAGTACTGGTGTTCTGAATGGGAATTAATGAACTTTCCACTCCAATTTTTATCCTGATTCACCCATCAGTACATTTAAATGAAACTCTCTAGCATTTAAAAAGGCTTTTTAATAAACCAGACTTGTAGAACGATGGATTAGTGAAAGGAATTAATTTTAGAAATGTGCTTTTGGGGCATTTTTACTGGCAGCACTCAGCCTGGTGGTGTCACCCGCTGAAGCAGCAGTATCAAAGTATCAGGAGGAGAAGAAAAAGGGAACGGGGAAGGGAAAGGGTGACCCCCCCCCCTCACTCAGCTTTCTCCTTAGCAAGGGGCTGATGCAAAAACAAACAAGCAAAGTGGCAGACTATTCCTGAATATGGGTGATCACTTAGAGTTTCATTTGTAGCTGGCAGGGATATCTGCAGGGTGTGGTCAAAAAGCCAAGTGGGGGGCTGCAATGAGGCAACTGAAGCTCCACCAATTTTTTATGTGTGTTGCACAGATGTGATGTACAGAAAAAAACAGGCAGAGCTTCAGTGGCATTGTTGGAGCCACCCTCTTGACTTTTTGACCGTACTCTGCAGACAGCCTTAGGAAACTAGCTGGGTTTAGCACTTAAAAGGTTTCCTTCTGCAAAGGCCCCCTCAGTCTTCATCCTGTCCCCTGATGGCCATGTTTAAGAGAGAAATGAATCTCAAATATAGGAATAAGAAAAGACGGTAAACTTGCCCCCTATCTAGGGCTAGATTGGATTGGGGAAACATTATTTACCACTGAACCTCGACAAGAGGTGATAAGGCAAGAGGTTGAACGACAGCTGGAGGGACACACATTACACATTCCTGCATGAAAGATGTATAAATTGAACGCAACTTTCTTCTACAGGTTTAAAGCATCAAATCACTTGTTTCCTGGTCCACTTTAGAAGTAGGAAAACATGTAAAACTTTTTCTCAAGTTTTCTCATTTCTCATAAACAAAACAAATAAGGGAGGGAGAATTATTACTAACACTTAGGCAGTCTTTGTGAAGCTCCTATGATGTGTGTTTTCCATGAGAGCTTTTGCATCAGCTATGTCTTTCCACAAGGTTCTTACTGGTCACCAGCAAAGGAAGAGGCCATGGAGCTGGACCAGGAGGACAGTAACAGCTGACTGGATGTCCTGTTATCAAATTTGCTTGGAAGACAGTGCCAGGGACCAGAGGGGAGGGTATATGTCCACACAAGTCTAAAGTAGCCAATAAGTGTCAGGTTAATTTCATCTTCTGGAGTCACTCTCAGGAAAGTTGTCAGACTGCACCTCCCTCAAAAACTCCCCTCTTGTTGCCCGCTTAAAAACCTTACTTTAAAACAGATCAGCAAAGGATGACTTTGAGCTGCTTTGGAGGTGGGTTAGGACTTAAGTGAAAGTCTTGAGGACATGACAGAAAAAAGAGATTGCTGGTTGTGTGTTTGTGCCAGGGTTAGGGTTAGGGGCAAATGATAGAAGGTGCCATCTTACTACAGAGGGAAACCCTTTCAGACTGAAGCCTCTGTTTGTCCATGAGTGTGAGTGCTCTTGAGAGTGGGAATCTAACCTGAGCAAAGATTAGTGGAGTAGGTTCTATAAGTATAACTGAAAGGAGATTCATTTGCAGCATTGTTTTCAAAGTTGGCAACTTTATGATGTGTGGACTTCCACTCCCAGAATTCCCCAGCCAGCATGGCTGGCTGGGGAATTCTGGGAGTGGAAGTCCACACATCTTAAAGTTGCTGAGATTGAGAAACAGTGATTTACAGGAAAGAGGGAAGTGACTGCAATTTAATAATCTCTTCAGGAAAGTACAGACAAAGAGGGAACATGGAGTCATGTTCAAAGGTTGGGGAAAAGAAACTTTATAGCGACAGACATACTATTCTAAATTACAGTGTTTATTGTTGTGGTGCTTTTAGGTAATTTGTGCAGATTTCCTATAAATAAAGTACCCTTGGCTTATCAAACTGTCCTTCTACAGTTCTATACACACATTTCCAAAGGGAGTTTTCTGGAGTCTGTCATCTGTTTCACTCCCTGAGTCACGAAGTTTTCTCAGAACTTCCATTTCTGGGCCCACTTGTAGCTGAGAGGAAAGAAAAGGAAGCAGGAAAAATAACCCCTTACTAGGTTTTTTGGGTTCTAGCAGCCTGAGCAAGCTATTTCTACCAATGTCCCCCAAAAACTGCAGCTGATCCATTCAGCAGATCCCTCCCTCCCCGGTCCTGCCTGCTCCTGCTGAGCTGCAGATTCTTCCTCCTGTTCCTTGATAGACACAGGATCTCTAGTCCACGTAATACAAAAAGAGCTCTAAGAAAATCCAGCAACCTCCTCCATGGCTTAACACTTCTGCCTTGTTTTCAGATGCAAGACAGATGTGCAGCTTCTTGCTGTCTATGTGACGCTGAGCCTTGTTTTGGCACACACCCAAAGCTTTAGCCTTGAAACCTTAACATCATGCCCTGTTCACCGGGGCAATTCACCCTGAACTTTCTAGCTGTACCCCATGGCATGCTATCTCCTTCCAATATGATCTGGTCACACTCACGGTAATGAAATGTATAGAGCAGTGTTTCTCAACCTTGGCAACTTGAAGATGTCTGGACATCAACTCCCAGAATTCCCCATCCAGCATCACATGGGAATTCTGGGAATCGAAGTCCAGACATCTTCAAGTTGCCAAGGTTAGAAACACTGGTACAGAGACTTTTACAAGCAAGGTAGAAGCTGCTGACTTACACAAGCAAGATTAAAGTTTTGTTATTTCATTATATTAATTTCTGTTTTACTGCCAAGTGACTGACTTTACAGCTTTTGAGAAAGAAGGCTGCTGATGAAAGAAGCATAATTTACTTGTCTGAAAGATCTATCATTTATTGAAATGCTGTGATTTAAGCTTGTAACTCCTTATTACCTTAAAATGTGTTATACTTCCCTGATGAACTGAAAAGTATTAAAGTATGCTTTTCAGTACTTTCTAAAACCATAAAAAATAACCCCATAATCCTCTTTAATTTAAGTGAATTAGAGCTCTGTAGTAGGCACTCAAAATTGCTTGACATTACCCGATACTTAATTATGCTTTTTGCTTGCTGTTATGAATATGTATTTTTCTGTGTTATTTAGCACTGATTCTTCCACATTAGGTGGAAAGGAATTATTCTGAATATACCACTTTTATAACAAATTCATTTCAAACAATTTGTTTAATGTGTGCTAAAGTTTGTTTGACATAATTTTGTAATCTGTGTTAAAGAAAACCCTCTAATGCTTTTAAAAAAATGTCACAAAATAAACCTTGCAGGCATCAAAATATTTTTTCATATGTGCATTCAGCTACCTGCTTAATTCAACTGCAGATGACATTTTTGCACAGATTAGACTACTTAAGAAAACAAGCTAGAAGAAAATAATCATTTAGATTTGCTGGAGTAAATCCAGGGCTGTATGTTCACATGCACATCCAGAAACCACTGTACAGAAAATGACTTAAGACTGTGAAATGAGAAAGGATAGCCATGGGATGAATGCATAGAAATAAAAGAGCAGTTGTATCAGGCAGATCACCCACAAAAACTGAGCAAACAAAGTCTCTTCCCCAGTTGGACATAAAATGCCCCCATTTACTGTGGCTTCTGCTTCTTGGATTAGCCATGTGCAGAGTTCCGTCCAACCAGGACAGAAGGTAATGTGATGACATCATCAGAACCAGAGGTGTCTGCAGAATACAGTCCTAAAAAAGAGGCGGAGCTTCAACTGTACTGCAGTGACCACCATTTTGACTTTTTTGACCACAATCTGTGCATACCCCCGACTAGACCACAATAAAGAAAAGCACAGGTTTCACTCAAGCAAAAGCCACTGGTGATTTTGAAAAGTGCTGAACATCAACAAAACTGGTCAGAAAAGACAACTAGAAATGAAACCCTTTCATCTGAGCACAGTGGCTAAGGGGTGCATTGTTACCTGCATACCAGTCGGTTAAGGATAAACCTCAGTTTTTGTTTTAACTCGTGTAGATATCTGTAAGCCCCAAAGCGTCAATCACATTTAAATGTCATCCTGATTATGGATCTCAGAAACAACTGCCAAAAATCAGAAGGTGCTATAAGCTGTTCTTCAACAAGAATGATTGATTTTTTTTTTTAAAGGATTCATACAGAAAGCCTGTATTAAATAATTCATTTCACTGTTCTGGAAATATTTCCTAATACTGCAGTATGTTTGCATATGTCCGTGATAAAATGACTATGGGCTGGATGAAGCTCAGTGAGAATTAGAATACCTGTTTCTAAATAACAGGAAAAAAGGGAGTGTCAACCACTTTATTGAACGTCATAATTGTTCAGCAGTATCGTTTCATTGTTTAAATAAAAGAACTGAAAAGAGCAAGGATATCAAAAAGTATGAAAGCCCAAGCATTCATAGATGAATAATTTATTTAAGGAAATAAATAATAAGTAATGAAATCAATAACTGCAAATGTCAGAAGCAAACATTAGGAATGACTACGTACAACAGTCTGCAGACTCAAATTTTGCCGAGAATGCTGAGTTTGAATTTAGGGAGATTTTTATGGCCATTTCAAACAGAGATGAAGTTCAAACCCCCTTATTATGGAAAATCATCTTGTAAAATGACCAGTAGATGCCCATCACAATAAGCAATGCTGTATTGTGCAAAGGTTATGTTAAGTTAAAGAATGTTAAGCACTCAGCTATAAAAATTAATGATTGGAAAGAAAAAGAAATCAAAGGAAATCTAATTCACACCCAGTCCACTCACTGGATCTTTTGAACACCTTTTTGTCCTGGTTCTTCTGTTTAAAATAGAGCTTCTCCAACTTTCTGACCCCCTAAAATGATAAAGGGGCCCAATGAATTCAGACAAAGTGGGAGTCGTTAAAATCTGCTCTGGGTTTTGCTTAGCTTTGCAACCCTCCCCACCCTAGAGAGCTGGAGTTTTTTCTCTTTATTACCCTTTTCTTTTCAGAATTCAAGGCACCCTATTGGGAGGAGTCTCCCCTCATTTTAATCCCGATGCAACAACAATCCTGTGCGCTAGGCTGGACTGGGAAGGAGGGATTAGTTTACGGAACACTGTTGTTGGACTCAAATTTAGGTCTCCCCAGTCCAAGTTCCATGCTTTAGACTCTGCCCTTGGCTAATTTCATAAAGACTTGATAACGTAATAGATCACAGCTCTCATGGTTGGTATAAGATCAAGGTTTTCTTAAAGGCAGCGATAGCATGCTAGAGTTTCCTCTCGGGAGTCAGCTGCAACTTAGAATTAGTTCCCTTCTTGGAACTACTCCTGGTTATCTTGCTTGGCACTTAATGGGGGGGGGGGGGGAATCAGAGAAAATGGGAGAAAATATAAATGGAACACAATGATTTATTAAAATATTTTGTTATCTTTATTAGCAGCAACAAACAATAGACACATGAGAAAGAAGTAATACAAATGGAACAAAAAAAAAATGATATTTAGCAGTGTTTCTCAACCTTGACAACTGTAAGATGGGTGGACTTCAACTTCCAGAATTCCCCAGCCAGCCATGGGGAGTTGAAGTCCACACATCTTACAGTTGCCACGGTTGAGAAACACTGCTCTAACTTCTTGGGTGGTATAAAAATATCTGGTAGAAAGCAGCTCTCTGCATTACATGATCATATTATCTGTTGGATCTCTCTAAATCTGATGAGAGTTCACTCTTCTGTCTTCCCCCTGTAGAGAAACCAGAACAATAGAAAGGGCGGGGGGGGGGAGTTCGTTATTAAAACGATGGAGGAATGTGTATTTCATGGAGAAGTAAGCTGTACCTTATAACAGAAGTCAGACTGAGAATGCTTTGCATGATTTTTCTTGACAACACCAAGGAGAAAGATCAAACAAATGTTGTTTTGATTAAAGAGTGAGGTGGTACAAACAGTCACATTTCCTGCCAGAATGCAAGCAGGGAGGCCCATCCTGGCAAATGGGGAAAGCAGCCAAGTTGTTGCTCTACTACAGCCACCCTGTTTCTGTCTCTCCAGCTTTCATATCATTAACTATTAAGGTTGTTCATGCTTCAAAAATGATTTGGGCCTCGTATAGGAACACCACCTTTCTGCTGTTCACAGGCATCTGCAGGAGGGATTAAAAATGTCAAGGTAGCAACCATGGCCATGTGATTGAAGTCCCACCCCCGTTTAACCTGGAGAACTTTGCAAGTGCGGTTCTGACCACCATCTTGACTTTTTTGAACCCTCCTGCGGACGGCCCTGCCCCTGTTCGTTAAAGCAGGTCTTCTTTTGACAAGCTTCAGCACTAGCCTGAAAAGAAAAACCACTGCTGTTTTAATTTTAATGAGTGGATTCCTTAAAGCAGCTACCTTTTCCAGGTTCCCATAAAAGTCTTTTTAATGATTAACAGAGAGATGCTGGGCTTGCATAACATCCAAAGCACTGCAGAGAGTTGGACTACAAGAACCTCGTGGGGTCTTCCAGCTCCATAATTCTGTGATTCTATGGAAGGAGCCCATCATTTGTTTTCACTACCACTTGATAATTTATGTTCTTACCAAAAATGTGGCCCCCACCATTGGCCATTGTCTCCCCCCCCCCCAGGTCTTTGGGGTTACTGCAGTATTTCTCAACCTTAGCAATTTTAAGATGCTGGCTGGGGAATTCTGGGAGTTGAAGTCCACATATCTTAAAGTTGCCAAGGTTGAGAAACACTGGGTTACTGGCTGTCTTAGTGGGCAGAGCAATTTTTGACGTGCAACTTTTGACTTTTTTGACATGCAACCTTTTACGTTTACTATTCCCTGTGGACATCCCAGAGGCAGGAAGAAAGTTGGGAGTTCCTGTCCCCTGGGATCCAGCTGCTGATGGCCACAGATGAAAGGCACCCTCGTTATCTTCACCATGGCCCCTCAGGATCAGTAGCTGAGCTTATTAACCTCAGAAGTTAATTAGTTTAGAGGGAAAGATTGTCTGAAGGTTCATGTTATCATTGGAAGACTAGTGGTGGCTTTGATCTCTGAAAGACATAGCCCTCGCATTTGGAAGTGACCTCTAATTAGAATATTTTTATTATTTTTGGAAAGACTTAAATCACCACGAGTCATTTTCTTATTAATTTGCAAAGCATATGCAATATCCCTTTACCAATGCAACCAAGGGTCATCCAAGACTTTGCATATGGCTACAGCTCTATTACGATCTTCTATTTTTCTAGTTCCTCCTTTATAAATTATATGCTATACTCCATTCTGTATTATATCTAGCTCAGCAACAATACCATGATTTCAGGAGCAAACTGCGCAGGCGGTGTGGTTGGGGTTTCTAGTACACTGAAGCAACTGTGCCGGCCTGTTGTAAAACAGTAACAAAATACACAAATAAATCCACATATATATGGCAGGTATCTTAGTCAACTACAGTCTCCAAAATTATAGGGTACATCCACCCAGAAGATGTACAGATCTAATTTATCAATGTCTTCACAACATTAGAAAAGTTTCTAGTTATTGATATAAATAGAATAGGACATTTTTATGTACACTGTTATGAGGCAAACTTATGGAACACAGCTTAATTTTTCAAAATTTTCAATTTAATAGACAAAACGCAAATAAGAAACAAAGAAAAAATACAGAGCAAACAAAAAAGGCGGCTATTCTGCATGAGAGAAATCATCCAAACTATTTTTGAACGCAACACTAAAACTTCACCACAGACATAAACTTAGTCTGTCTCTCCATCACATCAGTAGAGAGCTCGCTCATAAATGGAAAGTGAACACACATCCAAGGTTGTAGGTTTGGGGTCAAACTATCTTTCCAGCACTGAATAATGATTTGTTTGGCTATTTCCTCCTAGATAATCCCATAATTCTTTATATGATGAAAAGTTTCAAGTTTGGGGTCCATCATTCAAAAATGCATTTGAAACTTTAATCTTTGATCTTGATGACACCATATTAATAAACTTATGGAAAAGCTGTTTATGAAAGCTTTGATTCCCCCACCTATCTACATGTTGCTTATCTGATTCTGTATATGTACACATTACAACCATATACTGGAATTATTTTCATACGATTTATTGTGACCTCTGGGAATGTTGATCAGTGAGGGAGGAGCAGTGGATATAACCTTTATCATTTGATTCCTTTTCTTTTATTGCATTAACTTTTATTGCATTAACTGTAGTTTAAACAGTATCCTTAAAGATTACAATGACTGATACCCGTTAATTAAAATAATAATAATATCTCCAAGTGATAAAGCAGAAACTGTTTTTCTTGAGGTTTCTGTGGACGAAAATTCTGCATCATTTCTGTAACGTTTATGTTGTTAACTTAACCGATGCACAGAAATTACCTGTAATTGTCTTCGCAGGACACACTTATATTATGGTTTTTCAAGATCTCTTTCAACTGTGCAATGGAATGTCCTGTGCAAGATTCCCTGGCGAGAGAAACCCATTATACGTCAGTTCCAAGTACTTATCGTCTCTGTAATAGTCACAGGAGGTTGCATATAAGAAACAGCAAAATCCTTCCAGAACATAAAAACTTGGTGCCTGGTTCCTGAATACATATGTTTAAAATGTAAAAAACTGGTGAGGCCCCATTTGGAATACTGCATCCAGTTCTGGTCACCACAATATAAAAAAAGATGCTGAGGCCCTAGAAAGAGTGCAGAGAAGAGCAACAAAGATGATACGGGGTCTGGAGGCTAAATCCTATGAAGAATGGGTAAAGGAACTGGGTATGTTTAGCTTAACAAAGAGAAGACTGAAGGGAGACATGATAGCAGTCTTCCAATACTTGTAGGGCTGCCACAGGGAAGAGGGTGTTGATTTATTCTCCATAGCACTGGAGGGAAGGACAAGAAGCTATGAGTGGAAGCTCATCAGAGGGAGATCCAACATGGAAATAGGAGGAATTTCCTGACAGTGAGAATTATTAAGCAGTGGGACAGCTTGCCTCCCAGAGTTGTGGGTTCTCCATCACTGGAGGTTTTCAACAAAAGATTGGCAACCATTTGTCCAAGATGGTATGAGGACTGCTGCCTTGGGTAGGACTAGAAGACCTCTAAGGTCCTTCCAACCCTATGATTTTATGAAAAATCACCCTACTGCCTTCAGGGTAGGGGAGCAAGGCCCACAAGGCTGAGAGTCTGTCCCGCGCCCTCTGTCCCTAAGGTCTAACTACCTCATTTCTGAGAACCTGAAGCAGCACTAATCAGTCTTGCCCCCAACATCCACCTTTTGAGTGAACCCAGGAAAAGGCTTCAGTACAAATATACAGAGAGGGTTTTTTTTAATTGCAAGCATTTTTTTTCTCCTTATACTGCATTGCGCATATAGATGCCACGTTTGCAATATTTGCAGAGGGTTTTGCAGCATCACCAGTACAATTACAGGAAATGTAAAATCAGGCTCAACTGGGAGTGGAGGGTGGAGATCCAGAACAAGAAATGGGAAAAAGAAAAGAACAAGACATGAAAAAAGCTATGGATCCTAAGGTTTAGATTAATAACTAAGGGGATCCTCAGAAGTTTTATACAATTTCAGAATATAAAAGAAGTTACTGTAAATATATTTTTGATCCTCGCTCTGTGTATTTTTTTAAAGGTTCTTCTTTTCATCATGACTCTACTTTTTTGTTCTTTCCATGCTACCCTCCTTTCTAAGCCCCTTTCTTGTTCTTTTTACAAACCCAGCCTAGATTATTGAAGTAATTCTCATTATCCAATATGGCAAAAGAACAGGGATGATCAGAACCCTTATCCCTTTTCTCACTCATCTATTTTTATTTCCTGGTTTTCTTTTCTTTCCCTTTTTTATGTCTCAGGGTTACTTTGGAATAATAATAATAATAATAACAACAACAACAACAACAACATCATCATCACCACCACCACCACTACTACTGTTTGTCATTGCATTGATTCCTATGTCAACAATACTGAACAAGTCAGGCCATGGCTATCAAACATCAAAAACATCTGCCAGGTTATCTCACTTCCCTTATATGGACAATCTGAAGCTGTATGGAAAAACACCATCTGAAATGGAATCACTGCTCAACACTGTCTAAATATACGGCCAAGATATTGTAGTGGAGTTTGGACTGGACAAATGTGCCACCCTTGCCATCAACAGGGGGAAAATAATAAAAACTGAGGGAACCAAGATGCCCTATGGAAATAACATCAAGAGTCTGGATGAAGAAGATCACTACAAATACCTGGACATCCTTCAAGCTGACAGCATCAAGCACACTGAAGTCAAGAAGAAGATTAGTTGTGAATACATCATGAGAGGAGTGAAGAAGATCTTAAAGTCTAAACATAGTGGAGGAAATTCCATCAAGGCAATTAACATCTGGGCACTTTCAGTCATTAGATACACAGCTGGAATAGTGGACTGGACTCAAGCAGAACTAAAAGCCCTGGATAGGAAGACCATAAAAATAATAACAATGAATCATGCCCTTCATCCTTGCAGCGATGTTGACAGACTCTACTTACCAAGGAGCATATGTGGGTGTGGAATGTTAAAAGCACACCAGATAATTGAAGAAGAAAAAAGGACATTGGAAGAATATCTGAAGGACAGTGAAGAAGATCCACTGCAGCTAGTATACCATGAAGGCTTACTGAATACCAAAGAAACCAAACTGGCCTATGAGAAAGATCAAATTGAGAACAGAAAAGAGACATGGCAAGGCAAGGTATTACATGGCCAGTACACAAAAAAACTAGCAGGTAAAGCAGATAACAACAAGACCTGGCAATGGCTAAGAGCAGGAAAGTTGAAGAGAGATGGAGGAGCTAATTCTGGCTGCACAAGACCAAGCCTTAAGAACAAATGCATATAAAGCCAGAATTGAGTAGACAGCAACAGAGAGCAAATGCCGTCCCTGCAAAGAAGCTGAAGAAATAGTGAGCCTCCTAGTCAGCTGCTGCAAGAAGATTGCACAGACTGACTACAAACAATGACATGACAAAGTAGCAACAATGGTGCATTGGAGTATCTGCCAGAAACAACATTTGTCTGCAAGCAAGAACTGGTGGGACCACAAAACAGACAAAGTAATAGAAAATGAAGCAGCTAAAGTGCTCTGGGACTTTAGAATTCAAACAGACAAGCACCTGCCACACAACACCCCAGACTTAACAACTGTTGATAAGAAAGACAAAAAAGTCTGGATAGTGGACATTGCAATACCTGCAGACAGCAGAATAGAAGAGAAAGAACTGGAGAAAATCACAAAATATAAAGACCTGCAAATAGAAGTAGAGCAACTATGACAAAAGAAAGCAAAGATAGTTCCAATAGTTATAGGATTGCATTAGGTGCAATCCCGAAACATCTGGAGTGCCACTTGAACACAATCAATATTGACAAAATCATCATCAGTCAATTGCAAAAGGCAGCTTTACTTGGAACAGCTTACATCCTGAGATGATAACCTTCAACATCATCAAACAATAACATCTGCCTATCCCAGGTCCTTCGGAAGGACTCGATAGGTGGATAAAAGTGCCAAATCCAGTCTAAACATCTGTCTGACTCTGTGACTAATAATAATAGTAATAGTAATAGTAATAAAAAATACCGTACATCACTGCTGCATTTTAAGACAAGCAAAATCTATTCATGGGGGACAGAGACCTCTATTGGCAGAAGCCAAGAATGCAATAAAAAATCTAGGTTTCTACAAAGTGGGGATGGTATAGGATATAAGTTCGTGCCCCATGGTTGATGAAAACCTCAACAAACCATTAGCCACGTTAAGACCAAATGTGGTGTGTCCAAAGATGACTGGTCAGGCCAATTCGTGCACGGAATGTCCTGGTATATGCTGGGCAGACATGTGTAGGCACTGCAGTTGTTGCACTAATAGCTCTAGATTTGCGCAGCTCATGCTTGTTGTGCTTCCGCAGTGCGCCTTGCTTCGTAGGCTTGGCAGCCCTTGTGGATGAGGCCACACCAGGTAGGGCGGTTTTGTGCCAGCGTTTCCTAGGTGGTCAAGTCTATGTTAAACAACTTCAGGGAAGCCTTTAGTGTGTCTTTGTAATGTTTCTTCTGTCCTCCATGAGAACTTCTTCCAGCAGAGAGTCCCCAAAAAGGAGATGCTTGGGTATGTGCTCATCTGGCATACGGATGATGTGACCTGCCTACTAAGTCTGTGCTCTCACCAGCAATGTGTGGACAGATGGTAGACTTGTTCTAGCAAGAACTTCAGCGTCTGGTACTTTATCTTGCCTTCTGATGCCTAGTATTCTGCGAAGACAAATCACGTGGAAATGGTTAAGCCCATCTTGCATGCTTTTGATACACAGTCCACATTTCACAGGCATACAGGAGGGTAGTGAGTACCATGGCTCTGCAGACCTTCAATTTTGTTGCTGGATTAAGACCAATGTTCCCACACAGTGGAGCGGGGTCTACTGAAAGCAGAACTTGCCTTTGCTATTCTGCAGTTAACTTCTGTATCAATGGTCACTGCTCAAGAGAGGGTGCTGCCAAGGTAATTGTGCTGGTCCACTGCCCATAGTTTCTGCCCTTTAACTGTGATTCTGGGTTCTGTGTACAGTACATGTGGAGCAGGCTGGTGCATAACCTCAGACTTTTGAATACTGATGGTGAGTCCAAAGTTGTCACAAGCCATAGATAATTTGTCCATGCTGACTTGCATCTCTGGCTCTGAGTCAGCATTCAAAGTAAAGGAAAATGTTCTGAGAGACTTCCTCTTTGCCAAAGAGGAAGTCTTTCAGAACAGTTTCCTTCACTTTGGTAATAGATGGAAGTCTCCTCAGATTGAAGAACTTTCCATCCACTCTGTACTTGAGGCTGATCACTGTCCAGGAAGGCATCATTCAGCATGGCAGTAAACATGCTGAACAGTGTGGGTGCAAGTACACAGCCCATTGGTGACTGGGAATGCCTTAGAGGATTCTCTGCCATCCAACACCCTGGCCATCATGAAACTGGCATACCACCTGAATGAATTTGGCAAGGCAGCCAAATGTGGACATGATCCTTCACAGGCCTTGTCAGCTGACAGTATCAAAGGCTTTTGTGAGGTCAAGTTGTGCAGAGTTCATGATTCTGCTTCTGACATTTCTCCTGAAGTTGGTGCATAGAAAAATCATGTCAATAGTCCCACAACCTTTGTGGAAGCCACACTGCGACTCTGGCAGCAGGCCCAGCTCCAGATGACTGACCAGATGATTTAGCAGAACTCTTGCAAGGGTTTTTCCTGTGATGGAGAGCAGCGAGATTCCTTGGTAGTTGTCACATACTTGTCAAGTGGCTTCCTCTTGTAGAGGTGTACGATGGATGCATTTTTAAGTTCCTGAGGAATAGATCCTCGCTTCCAAAAATTCTGGAATAACTCATTGAGTTTCTCTATAAATACAGGACCACCGACTTTGTATATCTTTGCAGGTATGGTGTCTGCCTCTGAGGCTTTGCCATTGCATAGCTGGTTGACAGCTTTCGTGACTTCAGCTACTACCTGTGGGTCATCCATGGCACTGTTGATGTCAACCTGCCTATCACATTGTTATTAAATGATGGTCAGTTGAGGACAGCTTTGAAGTCTTCAGCCCATCTCTGCAGGATCTGAGTTTTCTCTGTAATGAGAGTTGTACCATCTCTACTCAGGAGGGGGGAACTCCCAAGAGACTGAGGTCCGTAGAGATTGTTAAGGGCTTCATAGAACCGTTTCAAGTAATTTCTATCAGTGTATCCCTATATTTTGTCTGCCCTGGCACTCAGCCAGGCATCTTGCATTTTACCCAGTTTATTCTGGATTCCTGTGACCTCTGGTAAAGGCATTTTTCTTGGCAGCTGATGATGAGTCCTGATGGACACAAGGAAGGTGATGCTTTTCAACAAGTAGATTGGATAGGAAAATGAATGCTCAAAGTCAAAAATAGTTTGCTGGAGAATTTAGGTTGGGATGACACAGACATTGTTACAAGGCCACATGCATAAAAAAGTGCTTCTTAAATAATAAATATAATGGTTTCTCTCTCTCTCTCTGTGTCTTTAAGTAGTTTTTGACTCCTGGCAACTGCCTGGACTAGTCCCTGTAGTTTTCTTGGTAAGATTTCAGAAGTGGCTTGCCATTGCTTCCTTACTAGGGCTGAGAGAGAGTGACTGGTTCAAGGTTACCCAGATGGCTTCATGCCTAAGGTGGGACTAGAACTCACAGTCTCCTGGTTTCTAGCCTGGTGGCTTAACCACTATACCAAACTGGCTCTCAATACAGTGGTTATTGTTCAGTAATAATGTACCCATTGTGTGGGTGAAGGTGTGTCAGCATGCTGCATGTACTTCCAAGTTGCTGGGATACAGGCAACATTGTATGTTGGCTTGCAAGGTAGTCTTTGGATCAGAGGCCGTAGCTTGCATAAATAGTGTGAGCATGCTAGAGTTAAACTGAGCATTAGCTGCACGTATGATACACTGGCCAAAATAGGGCAGGACTGATCAGTACTCTCCTTATTGTTAGCAGGGAATGCTACATGTGGTACAGGCATGAGATAGGCTGATAATTTAGTCTACACCTTCTCTAAATTAGCAAAAAGCATTAACTGAAAGCCTTGACTGACCAAAGACATGATGGGCAGTAGAAGTCTGTACCTACGGACCATCTCGTAACGATCATAGTGTATGGAAAATTGAGACTTGGGATGTAGGAGGAGTAAATGGTGAAGTAGTTGAATTAATTCATGAAATAAATGATGGAAGAATGGAAACACAGATATGTATGTGCCTGTGAAATGTAAAGGTAAGGATGTAACAGATCTGAATGAAGTTGGCCCCATCTTGTGGACAGAGTTGAGGAATATATGCAGAGAACTGAAAGCATAGAAAATTATGAATGGAGGAGCTAAAATAAATGCCAGAAACTATGGATTTGTGTCAGTGCCAGATTTAGATTTGGTGAGGCCCTAAGCTATATAAAGCTTAGAGGCCCCTTGTTAAACTACACTAGACAGTCTCACAAAGGTGCATACCAGAACAGGACCTTAGGTTACCTCAAAAAAAAAAATGAAAACATACTGCATATATGCCTTTTAACTACATATAAAGCCATTTTAAAACCACAGATAAAAATTTGCTGCATAAGATTTTAAAAACTACAGTAGACATAAAAGCCACATAAAATTCTAAAAGCCCCCCCTCAAAAAAGAACAAATCTGAAATTTTGTGAGGCCCTGCAGATTGTGCGGCCCTAAACCGTCACTTGTTTAGATTATGGCTAAATCCGGCATTTAGCATCTTCTAGAAGTTGTGAGTGTGTATGAAAGTAAGACTCCATAGATTGAAGATAGTTCTATATTATGCTCCAGTGAACAGTGATATGGAAAGAACCTGGGATGAGTTTGGGGGTCAAAGGCAATCTGGGGGAAAATAATTCTGTTAGATGACATGAATGGATGAATGGGAAGAAGACTAGAGAAAATAGAAAAAATGATTGGGCCATTCAGAGACCCAAGACTGAATTAAAATGGTAACAGATGAATATCTGCATAGGAAAAGGTCTGGTTTAAGCATAAGGCTATTCTCATGGATGCATGGCAAAGGAATGAAAATCAGTTTAAAGGCATGATTGATCTGATTGTGTCTGAGAAAGGTTGAGAGAAGTAGTGAAGGATACAAGGGTGATGGAGGTTCTGATTATGAGACAGATCATTCGTTGCTAGTGTCAACAGTAGATCTTGGAGTGAAAATGGACGTAGAAGGAAAAAAATAGAAAAAAGAGTAAAAAGTGGAATGAATGCAAAAATATTCTTCTATGAACAAATATTCAAAGATGGATTAATCTCCCTCAGGAATGAATAGAAAGAGGACATAAAGAAGAAAGACGTGGATGCTGCTTGGAAGACAGTGAAAAGAATTATGTTACAGAGAATCAAAGAAGCAAATGGAGTTATGCTAATGGGACATAAGGAAAAAAGGCTTGTGAAATGATGAAGTGAAAGAAACAGTGGATGGGCAAAAAGGCCGGTAAGAGGATGGCAGCAATGCGCACCAGGAGAGGAAGATAGTTGCAAAAATTGGTCAGTGAGAGCAAAGGAAGAGAAAATGCCAAGTGGCTTTGATGGAAATAAAAATGGTTCTGGAAGATGTCTGAACAAGGTGTTTCTAGCCTAGTGAATGGAATCAAAAATAAAAGTGATGAAGTGATTTGGGATGAAACTGAAGTAGGGAATGCTGGAAGGAATGTTTTACAGATCTGTAGAGGAATGAGAGTGACATGTCAAAGAGTGGAATGGCTAAAATGAGATCAATGTTAGTGCCCAGAAAATATTGATGAAAAGAAGTTGTAAAAGCCAGGAGTATACTAAAAAAGGTTGCAGGCAGAAATGGTATAACTGGAATAATGTTAAAATACAGATGTAGCCTGTTTTATGGAGTGGTCCTGCAGCTTGCTTAGTGCATGAAGATTGCCTCCATGCTTGATAATCAGAAAAATGCTGTCATTGTTCCCCAGTGCAAAGGGGAAAGCAGCAAGAATGAATGCAAAAACTATAGAGGGATTAGTTTGTTAAGTGGGCTGAGAAGTTGTTGAGAAAAATGACTGTCTGAAAGTGTCCCAGAGGTGATCAAGAGCAAGTGTAGCTTTATAGTGGGCAGGAGTTTGCAGACTCAATTTTTCTTCTAAGCAGGCTGTTGAGCAGGGGTGTCTGCAGAGAGGGGTTCAAAAAGTCAAGATGACAGCCACACCATACAATCAAAGTCCTGCCTCTTTTTTTATATATGTAACATATGCAACATACATAAAAAAGCAGAGCTTCAATCGCACCGTTGTGGTCATCATACCCTTGTAGGGAAGTGAGAGTTGGATATGGCAGGAGAAACAAAAATAAACATGAATACAATGGGAATGGGGTACTCAAGAAACATGCATCCTAAATCCAGAAGGGATGCTGTCAAGAATGAATGGGTGCTGAAGGAACATGGGCTGCCCACAGAAATGGATGAGCAACATGAAAAAGGCATGTTGAGGTGGCTTGGTGAGAGAAAGAGAATGAGAATTGAGTTGCAAAACCAAGATACGGAGGAAGACTGAATGAGTTGAGAGGAAGAAGAAAATGAGAAAGTCATAGTTGGCATGGACGTTTGTGGTGATGGCAAAGGGGGACAAATGATGAAATAAGCATTGCAACATTGTGATGCCAGCTCCATCCTTTGGCACATGTGTTGTGACATTACACACACATGTGTATGAGGTAAAGCTAGTGCTTATAATGGTTGGGTCGAATGAAGGAAATCTAGAGAAAGAGTGAGATGAGAAGTTTAAGAAGAAAATGTCTGCAGCTGTGGTGGAAGGAAGGCTCCTTTGTAAGGTTAGAAAGATATGGGGTGGCCTAGTGGATGTGTTGGGGTCAGTGAGTTGTAGCTATATTTTCTCTTCTTTTTCCTCATCTCTTACCTTCAATTTTGGGGGGTTACTGTTTCTCATCCCCTATTTTCATGATGTTGCTTATGCTAAAATAAAATTATATAGTGGTAGGTATGAATGTATAATTAATAAACACCATTCTTTTTAAATGGTGCCTCAGCTGTAATTCTAAAGACAGATCACCACGATTAAGGAAGAAGGAATCATTTAGGGAAAGAGAAACAAGAAGTCATTTGGATATATATTTTACTTATTTATTTATTAAATTTATATAGCTGCCCATCTCACATATGTTAATCAAAACAGCGGCTATAAAGCAGTGCTATATTCTGTGAAGGCTAACCATACATACCTCTGAGGTCCATCAATGTCATGCATTAGCCAAATCTGCATCTTGGAAACTTTCTCTGGGTTTAAGTTAACAATTTCAACACTGCCAAAAATGCTGAAAGAGCAAAAGCAGAGAAACATATTCAAAAACTTTTCTTGGTTCAACAAATAGATCAGGTCAAAATATTAAAATATAACTCCTTTGTTACTGGATGTACATATATTTATATTTTTCAGAAGAGAAAACAGGCCCTAATTTGATCTTTATGGGTCCTTATACATCCCTACTCTTCAACAGGTGGATCTGTGCACTTGCCATGCTCCACATACAATGGTGGATGAGCTTGTCAGATGCTCGTCAAGTAATTCTCAGCCATAGTGGGCGACCTCACACAGAAAGCTAAGAAGAAAACAAAGGACCCACAATATGGCTTAGCACAATGCATAGAGGAAGTTGCTCAATTTTGGCATTAACAAAATGAACAGAGTGTGGCCCAGAATTTTAAGTGATGTTCCCTGCCTTGTCCTCACCCATGCTTTTCTTCCCTATTAATCATGCTGTGTTGAGTTTTATTGCAAATATTAACACTGGTTTGTTTATTATGAACTCTTTGTATGGTTGTTTGTTTGTATTTGTTTTATTTTGTTTTTTGACACCTTAGAGAAGGAGGGGCTCTCCTTTTTATTTTCAAGCATTTCAGCAGAAGGAACCTACTGGGGCCTGCAAGTCCATGGTGGTTGCTACTGAAGCAAGTGGTGAGCTGAGCTATATTCTCTCTCTCTTTTTCACCCCTCCCCCATATTTTAAATTCCTTCTCTCTCTCCCTTTCTATTTCCTTCCACTTCTTCTTCCTTTCTCTTCCTTCCCAGGGAAAGGACAACTCATTCTTGACAGGCATCTGAACTTACCACTTACCATCAATCAGGCTGAGAGCTGGAGGCTACAGGCAGGTTGCTCATCCCAGCGCCAGAGAAGCCATACCTGGCCCCAGGTATATCTGCAGGGGCATGGTAAAAAAAATCAAGATGGCAGCCACCATGGTGCAATGGAAGCTCTGCCCTTTTTTAATGTGTGTCATGCGTGAGAGGCACATAAAAATGAGCACCACAGTGGCTGCTATCTTTACTTTTTTGACCATACCTTGCTGACACCATCGATGCTAGGTCAGAAGTATCCACAAATAAACGGTGAAAAATGGTGAAGAAAACTCTCTTCATTCATTTTAGAAACATATTAAGCACATGGATGGATAGAAAATACCTGCTTTTTCTGAATGCTCCAGATGCTGTTGATCCATTGAGCATCACTTGTACTGTTCCACATGATGCTTCTGCAAACTAAAACAAGGAGGAACATTACTCCTTACTACCAGCGAATGATCTAAGCGATATTTGGTTAATAATTTGTGTTACCAGAGATACAACAAATGTTTGAATGCCTTATTTCTGCAGCATTAATTTCTGCACCACAATTTCTAAAATATAACAAGACTTACCCACCTACATCAATGCTGTCTGAAAACCATTTCAGTCTATCACAAAATTCATGGAAGAGGAACCCAAACAACTTTAACAGTAATTATAATAATAAAACAAACAAATACACAAAGAAGAGTTAAAAACTCAAAATGGGAGAAAGGGGACATGCTTTAGGAGAGTGAAATTTTTAGCAAAACTGCCCCATTTATTGTTTGTGAGGATGCAAAAATAACAACTTTCCCTCCCCTGCATGGTTGCTGGGTTTCATTTTAGTTCTGTACTTTATATATTTATGGTTCATTAACATTTCTATGCCCTCCGTGCCTGTTGGTTCTGACTGTAACTCAGCTTCAATAGCTTTGTAGTCCCACAGTGTCTGAGACCGGGTCATCTGGGGAGGGGGGCATGTGTCCAAAATATCAAGATGGCAGCTACGTCTGCACAATTGAAGCTCTGCCCCTTTTTTACATACTTCGATGCACGGAGAAAAGGAGCAGAGCTTCAATTGCATGGTTGTGGCTGCCATCTTGACTTTTTGGACCCTCCGGTGGACACCCATCGGCACATCCAGTGCTTTGTACATTCAATTAGCTAGCTTGCAGAGAGGGGGCACTGAAGAAGAATCACAAGCCGAACTGGTGGGAAGTGGAATTATTGCTGTTGGGGTACAGGCATACATGACTCCACTTCTTAATGCAAAATTTCTAATATAGCCCCCAAGCAAGTCTAGCTGGGGACCCTGTGGAACACAAGCCTGTTCATCCCAGCTTTCAGTATCAGCACCTTGAACCCACTGAGAAATTTTAATTTTTCCCTATGAGATAATGAAACTGCCTGGATTTCATGACTAATACTAGTTATCTTCAAGCCTGGTGATTCAGGTTCATTGCATTAAAGCGTATATCACTGAAATGCATTACACACATTTAGTATCAGAGGCTGAGAAGAGATCGACAGAACATACCATCTTGGATGCCAATTTCCAATAGACTGAACTGGGGTTACTTTCACACTCAGTCCATTTCGGGCAGGATTCATAGTTGACTCCTAAAAGAGAGATGTTTGGACATAAATATAACATGGAAAACTTATGAAAGGTGAGATGGGAAGGATTAATATTTAATGTTATTGTCCTTCTATAAATGGCACTCGGGATCCATCAAGGTTCTATTTTCTCCCTCTACTGGAAAAAATGCTTTGTTTAAGACGCATTTATAGACTGAATAAATGCCGTATTTTCACTGACATTTTCCTTGTAAAAATAACCCTTTCAATTTCTTGGGGTCAATTCTGTTTTCAATCCTTCTTCAAGAACCAAATACTATACGATTTCTGCCTCCCACCATCCCTCCAACCCACTGCCTGGGTAAGAATTCTGCTTTTCCTACCTGAATCGAAGGGGTTTCCACACCAGGAAATCCCATCTGCTATGTAGCCTAGCAAAGTATCTTCCAAGGTGAGGAAATCATTATTTATTTTCGTGTAACGATGCACCAGGTCATGCGTTTTGCTCCAGAACAAGGACTGCAAGTAAAAGGAAGGGACATTTTTCATCTTTCAGCATTAACCAAATTATTTTTTTTAATATGCTTGCACTTCTTTTAAAAAACGTTATGCATTGGTGGAACTTTTCCATCATTTGTTTCTGCTCTTTGCTTTTCGGCTTGGAAATTTTAGAATGCGGTAAGTTGTCTTGGAAAAAACTTTCATTGAGGAGCAGCACGTCCACTTTCAAAATAAATAAATAGATGTACAGATAAATATGCTGGATCCATAGCACTTGGATATTTTCTCCCATACATTTCTTCCTAACAATTGCACATATGGTACATTTGACCAGAGATTGCAAAAAAATCTTTACTTATATTCCTGTAAATGCAGGGACAGTGCACTTTTTAGGGGTATATTCAGGATATTTTGCTGCCTGAGCTGAAAATCACTGCTCTTCTGTAGAAGCTGATGATGTAATGCCAGGACACAGATTTCAACAGCTGATAGAAGTGTCTCTGGGGCATGGGCAAGATGGTGGTTGCAATGGTGTAATCAAAGTTACATCTGGTTTTTATGTGTGTCACATAATGCACATAAAAACCAGGCTGAACTTTGATCACACCATCACAGCCACCCACTTGACCTATTTGCCCTATGCTGTAGAGACCCTTTCAGCAGCATTTTCCATCACACGTGGGGGCACTACCCAGCAGGTCAGATGACATATAAAAAAACTCATCCGCCTGGTATCATACCGCTCAAAGAAAGGCCACAGTGCAGCAACTGTGACAACTTATGTGTCATCTCAGCAGAGCACATATTGTAATAAGCCATACTGTGATTCCTTGGGTGTTGGCTTAGCGTGTTGTGTGAACATTTGATTGATTATGTGTCATCAAGTCATTTTTGACTTCTAGAGACCACATAGATTTTCTCCATGACTGAAGCCAATAAGGGTGATTAAAAATGATTTAATGTGTTATGTGGATCTAATCCAATTTTATATAATCCAATTTCAGGTAAACTTTGATTAAACAAACTGTGATTTCACATGATGTGTGGATTTAGCCAATGGGTTACAATGGGCTGACTCCCTTTCCACCCTCCCACTTCCTTGGGGACTATTCCCTACCAAATGATTGTGAGAGGCAATTAAGCAAAATATTAAGCAAAATATACAGACCAGCAATAAGTAAGTATTGAGCCCACCAGAGTGCAAACTCAGAAAGACTGGAAAATGAGAGTGGTGGAAGGGGGGACAAGGTAGAGCTGGGGGTTGCCTATGTAGCCATCTTAACATAGCTAATGATGGAAACCCCTGTATTTGGAAATTCTATCAAGCGTTATAACTCTGAGTAATCTAGAGGACCTCAGCCATTTTATTCTGGAATACAGGCACAGATGAAGGCCAACTGATGTCCTAAGCCCAACCCAACTATGGTGCCCCTCAACGGAAGTGAAACTCTCATGCCTTGAGACAGAAACAAATGTGATATCTGATGACACCTTCAAACCAAAGTTTTAAACTTGAGACACTCACCACTGACTTATTTTCTTGACGTACCAGGGCTTCTGGAACATTGTCAGATAGGCCTTCATTCCATTCTGATCTGTGTGTTCCCAGACCAGCATGCGTAATGTGTGGAAACTGCAGCCCTTTTTAAGGAAGCATCTCTTAGGGAATGGTTTATTAAATATTATCACTAATAAGTCTATTATTAACCTACTTCAATGTTTTTATTTTGCATCTTTTGGTCTATTGCTTACTACATCTTTCTTGATTAGGGTATTTTTTTATTATATGCTCTATCATCTAATTCAATAAATGCTTAATGTTAACCCCTAGGCTATTCACAGAGGGCAAACAAAGGGGGGCGGGGAGAGAGATATCACAAATTCACATAATTTACTTGATGACATCATGCTGGTTGAGACCTCATTGTGGCTTCTAATAGATGCCTATGATGTCATCCTACAATGATAGTACCACCAACAATATAGAACAAAGCTGTAATGTCAGCGTGGTTTCAAGACCCACACATACACACACTCAAACCCAACAGTTAAGGAACAATTCTCCCTGAAAGTTATCCATTGTCTGCTAAATCTTGCTTTTTTCAACTGTTCCCATTTGATGGCAAAAAGAAACTTGCTTTCCATTTTCTTTTAATAAAGAACTTTGGGAAAATTCTTATACCTGGAATCTGGGATCATGTCACTTATCTTGGTTGCAAGGAAGCCAAGAAGGATGTGTGCATGTTATCTCATTCATTGTACAATAATTTATGCAATGAGCTATATCTTCTCTGACATCTCACACCTCTCAAATATAATCCCCAAAGAAGATTGACCGATTTAAAATATGGACAGGTAGGTAGACTGCCTGTCCATATTTCAAATATGGAGAAAGGAATATAAGAGCAGTTTATCCTTGGGCACCTGGCAATTAGAAGGTAAAATAAAAAATACCACCAAAATATTTTGAAGGTTATTCAAAAGCACCTTGAAAATGGATAGTAACACAGAAGTCTTTTTCACAGAAAAAGACATTTCTGTTCTGATGATGGATGGATGGATGGATGGATGGATGGATGGATGGATGGATGGATGAATGGATGGATGGATGGAAAGGGCTGCAGAGGATAAAAAAGAATTCTGCTGCAGAAACAAAAATCAGTACAACTGTTATGGTGTTTGATCTTTTCAACCTCTTACACAAATAAAATTAAGGAGTCTAGTATAAAATGGAATAGCAAGATGGGGAGCTGAACCACTCATCTGCAATAATGAAACCAACTTCTCACACAACGGACCATTTTTGAGAACCAGTTAACATCTTCTGGGTAATGACATCATGATGTAAATGTTGCAAATAACTTATGTAACAACTTTATGATGCTAACAATATAAATCATTCTGATAATGTACTTTCACGTTTAACATATGCTTGTGAATAATGGACAGCTCCTCCCCTTAACTAGTCCTTGAAAGGCAAAAAAAAAATCTACTGTCTTTTTCTGAAGAAGCCAAGGCAAACTGGGAACCCCAGACGCGGCCCTTGCTCTGGAAGTCAACTGGCACAACAAACCTTGTTGCACGGGATGGACTGTCTTGCCATTTCCATTAAAGGCTGATAATCTTCTTCCGTCATGCTGCACGGATCCTTGTACACAAAAGCCTGTTCAAATAGTTCCCAAAC
Organism: Python bivittatus; assembly: GCF_059951505.1. Lineage (NCBI taxonomy): Eukaryota > Metazoa > Chordata > Lepidosauria > Squamata > Pythonidae > Python > Python bivittatus. The sequence continues at coordinate 12,258,526 of NW_028277124.1, read as the reverse complement.
TTTGAGGCAATCCTTATTTCTACAGAAAGAGACAAACATGGAGATTTAAAAAAAAAAAAAGGCTACAATTCGGCTTCAGTGTTGTTAAATCACAATGGTATCAAATGGCAGGTCTGTGTAGAAGATACATGATTGAGGACCCATTCTTATTCTGATCATCATTGTTGTCATCATCGTCATCATCATCATCATCATCATCATCATTTGTGAGGCCTCTGAAGTTTTATTTCAAAAACATGCTTCACCTTTGGAATGTGTCAGGATGCAAATATAGAATCTGTCAGCAGTTTATTAAAGCAGCTGCATCTTTGCCTGCTATCACACAGCTTTTCTCTGTAGCTACTCCATGATCCCAGGAATCAAAACAATCAAAACTATATGATAAGAGAAGTTCTGTGTCAAATTCTCCCTCCCTCTATAAAATGTCAGGATCCACCAACATCCTGATGTCATTATCCTGGGCATCTTCTTGCACTTCAGAGAGCTTTATTGGAAGTACCAGTATAGGTGGGACAGCAAGACTGAAATAACTTTTGTAAAGTATCCAGAAGGAGAACTGCAGATGGTTTACTCTTTAAGATAAAAGCAACAGCTAATTCTGAATAGACTAACATTTTTTACTCTTAATGGCCCAGTACTAAATGGTCTTAATGGAGAGTATGTCCTAGGCTATATAATTGTCTCTTGAAGTCTGCTCAGTGTCGCAGTTTGAGAGGGTCTGGCTTCACACAAGGACAATGAAATATCCCTAAGTTCGAGAAACCACAGTAACTAGTTAAGAACTGACACTTTGCAGATTTGACAAAACAAGATAAGTTGTTTTACTGCAGACAACAGAAATCATGCCCTAGATATACCAGCCTCAAGGTTTAAATCCTAAGTCTCTTTCCCCTTCTCTTTTCGTTAACAAACTTTGGGCCATTTGTCACCCAACCTTGAGACTAGGAGGCACCTGCTCACTGTCTATACAATGGTTCTGTCTGGCCTGAGCACCACAAGTTCCTGTCTTGACAATTTCAGCCCTTACAGAGATAATCAATTTGGTAGTGTCTGCAGGATCATGGTGTTGTCACTGAAACCTTTTGCAAGAAATTACGGGTGGAAACCTCAGAGAGAAGTCAGCCTCTTGGACTTTACCCCACAAAAGCAATGAAATTAAGTACTGTCTTTAGAAAGACCAAAGTTATGGTGCTTGCCAAAGGTCTGTCTCTCATAAACACTAGAACTATTGATACACTTAACACCCAAAGAAGTGTCACAGCTCTCCCCAAATTCTTTGTCTTTAAGGAAGGGGATTACATACCTGCAGCCATTAATATATTAGAGGTCAAGGATTTGGCTCAAATGTTGTAGGGCCCTCAGATTTGCCTAGCCTGCAGTTTTGCAAAACAGAAAAGAATACAATTTAAATGTCTTTGTCACATGAAGTAGCCCATTGTATAATGGCTTTCTCCATTCTGCAGATTTAAGGAGGCTGGGTTGGAGATCTGGGTGGAGAAATTCTCATGAGATGCGGCTATCTCCAGATGGAGAAAGGGCCAAGTGGGGAAGTCCCAGTGTGTCCCTCAGGCTGGTATCAGACATTACAAAGAAAAAAGTCCACGTTGTGTCCTTTAGCTGCATGATGTGGCCTCTTCAGAACTGATCAGTGAGTGAACTCTTGTTTGCACGACCACTATTAATTATACAGATATGACGCAGAACAGTGTGCCCATCTGGGGAGAGAGACCACAGAAATCCAATAAGACAGAGGTATTGTGACAGGTTCTCATATTCAAAAACTGAATAACAGCAGTCAATGTATCCATCAAGATATATGCAGCAGGTTTGCAAAAACATCTCTGGGTGGGTTTAATGCCTTCTTCAGTAACAGTGTAAGAACCTGTTGCTTAGCTCACTAGTTATCCTCATTCACACACATATGAAGTCTGCCTTCCCGTATCAACAACTTATGCTAAGAGCCCAGAGACAGGTGACAGGGGAAGATGGTTGAGATAGGGTCAGAGAAAAGAGTGGTTTAAAAGAAGTCTCTCAACACAGGTGTGCAGGAACCCACCATAAGAGCAAGTTTGGTAGTGCTGATGGCTACCAAGGTAAGCAAAGCAAAAGGAGTGAGAAGAGAACACAACTGACTGTCTGGGGGAGAGAGGAGCCGGCAGAGAATTCTCTCATCCTAACAGAGCAGGAAATGGTACATCCAAGGCCCACCCAAGCCATCCCTGCAGATCTGATCTTGGGAGTTTCAGCTTTGTCCATAATCGTTGTTGGGATCTTAGGGTTTTCATTTTCTTCTGTTGGGACACATTGCCACTTTTGTAATGGCTTTAGGTTCTTTGTCCTTCAGCCATAATCATTTGTTTGATCCTTTAGTTGGTTTGATCTGCATCTGACATCATTTTTCTGCACTGGAGCTGTCAGTTGATGCAATGTTCTTTGTTATATGACCTTGGCCTTCTGCTCAAGAGTGTGCAAGGGATACCATGGGTATATTTCTCTAGTTACACATTCAGAAGCATATCCTGAAGGTTTTATTGTTCTTGTTTCAACATGTTTTTCATTATTTGTACATATGTTTCCTCTAATCCACTGGCTTGTAGGAAACATGGCTTGGTGCTTGTAATCTTAAATCTCGATTCCTTGGCAAATGCTCTGTTGAACTTCATATAATGAAGTCCATTAGACGTAAATGATTTGCTAAGCTAGCATGAACTTCAGGTGATTGATCACTGTGCTCTATACAGTGTCTTTTAGCTGTATGATTTCTAGATTCAGTATCTACTGTAGTAGTTTACAAAGAACAGATAATTTGCCTGACCTTGTGCAAACAATTTCTGTTTCTAGTTTTTGCCATGATCTTTCTACAAGATAATTTACTTTCATACATTCTGCTGGATTTGACTTCAGATATTCTAAGTATATAGAACATTTTGTAACCTTACATATTATCAGGGAACTCATTTGTAGTTAATCCATGCTTTTTTTCAGTGCACAGTATCAAAAGAACCTATGTGTTTTTCTGCAACATATTAGGTCTTAATTTCTGCGACATTATTATCCTGTTCCTTTAAATGCCTATACTTACATGTTCCTAATATTCTACTATTCTGTTATTTTTATTGGCATGTCTTTTCTGATTTATGGCCATCTTCTTTTTACTGCTGCACATTTCTGCAGTCTTGTAACAAAGGAGGCCAACATTTTTGGATTTTCTGTTCTGCCTGGCACTGCAGGAGACATGGTTGGAGATGTCATAAGAACACTTGAATGAGCTGGCCTGACCTTGGGGAAGGTTTTTTTTGCTGGGCTAGAGTTAAAAGCACTGAATTTGCCATCTTAATCCCTCTCCCTATGTTAGTAATTACTGTTAAAACCCTACATTTTATCAGTGCTCCTATAGAAGAGCATTCTTTCGGTTTCCACCTTAGTGTAATAAGAGAAAGGGATAGTCCCTGGTCAGGTCCAGATTGTAAACTGCCTCTCCTGCTCACAAAGATTGTGTGGCCCTTTCCTCTCTGTCTTCTACTGTCTGCTGAAGACTTATTGTTCTAGCAAAGTTTTGGCCTTGCTGGCTAGATATTTTCTGTTTTGTTTTGTTTTTAATTCTGTTTTGCCCATCTCTCCATTCTACGTAGTATTTTATTTATAGGGTAGAGAAATATTTTATCGTATATTATGATGTTGATTTTTATATCATTACCATCTTCAAGAAGCCTTGTATTTTCAGAATTAGGAAGAATAAAAACTTACAGATTACAGATTGAGCTCCTTCTTGCGTACAAATCTTTCATTTAAAGTGAAATACTGACACCAAATGATGGGGGAAAAGACTAAAAAAATTAAAACAAATCAGTTAAACCTGGCAGTTGTAAGAAAAAGATAGCTTTTAATTCTATGAAAACCATGTTTTTGAGGGTAGGAACAAGCAAGAATTCCTCGATCCAACCAGCCTCTGGCATGTTGGTGTTTGTTTGAGACATAGTTCCTTTTCTTTGTTATGATTTGCTTCACCCAATCTGGGTTTTATGGTGGTTTAATGGTTAGTCTCAGTTCCCATTTCCATCCAGTCAGCAAGATCAGTGTAATTACTTCTTATCCTATTTCCTGACAAGGGACAAATTGTGTCTTCTAGAGCAATTCAGCCATGGTTGTGATGATGTAACAATAACAAGAAACCCTCTAAATCATCAGTGAGGAAGTGGTTAGAGTGATTATGAAAGGGAGAATTAGATATGGCACCTTGAGATCTTTGGAGGGCACCAAGGACAGACAGATCAAACTTGCTTTATTTTTCTAATTAGTCATGAGTTGCCTAGGGCCTTGCAGTTTGAATAAAATGATCTTGTCTTAATAGGGAAATAAAACTAGTTGTTTCCAATCCACTTGATAAAAGTTTTGCTTATGCAATATATTTCTAAATAGTTGTCTTCTTTGGATTCAGTCTATGTGCATGATATTTTATTATTAATAATAATATTAATATTATTATATCCGCTTTTTCTTTGAACAGCTCAAAGCAGCATACCTAATGTTCTCCTTCCTGGCTTCCCCACAACAACAGCCTGTGAGGCGGGCTGGGCCACTCTGCTGGCTTTTAACACACTACCAAGATATTTTAGCTTCAGATGGGAGGAATGGCAGGGAAGTTGTGGGTCACGACAGAAGTTTTGAGAAAGGGCAGAGGAAATCAGGGATTGGGTGGGCAGGCAGGTCACCTGAGTCCAAGAACAGCAGGGTTGGTGCACCGGCCAAGCAGAGGGTGGCAAGGAAGAATAAAAGGAGGATGGATTCCAAGAACTATGATGCTCATAGTTTGCAAGACAGCTGAAGGATGAATTCTATCCCATTTTTTTAAAAAACAGTGAATTTGCCTCTCTTAGCAGCAGCCAGGAGTGTCTGTGGGATGTGGTCAAAAAAGTCAGGAAGGCAGCTGTAATGATGTGATTGAAGCTCTGCCCATTTTTTAATTTCTGCCACCATCTTGATTTTTCTTTCTTTTTAACCACAGCCCGCAGACACCTTTGACAGCAGCAAATGTGCCACAAGGCACATTTTTGCCAACAAAGCTTGAATGCCCTGGAAACTAAACAAAGAGTAAACTACTTACCATCCTGCCTTCTACTAAGCTATACAGGAACATTTCTCCTGCCCCTATGCAGGAACCCAAATGGTAGTTATGAGGCCCTGGCCTTTGCAGGATGGTGGCTGCCCCTTGGAATCTGAGACCACATAGGGGCCCTTTGCTACAAGTGTCTACACCATGCATAAGATGGACTCATCATACAGAACCCCCTTACCAGAAGGGAAGGTCACTGTATGACTTACAAGCCCTCTAAACTGACCTTTGTATTTTTATCCTAGGCAGATGCAACAAAGCATGTGGCCCAAGTAGGACTAAGGAATATTCCATATAATTTCATTTATTTATTTATTACATTTATATCCTACTGCAATCATAAAAAGAGTCTCAGGTCCTCACAACATGTAACAAAGCAAGATATAATAATAACAATCAAAAGTAGAAAGACCTACAACCTGAACAGCATCTCGAATGACGCCCCAAACACCCTCTGGAAAAGCTCCATTTTCAGCTGCTTCCACTCCCATGGAAAGATGTGGTCCTGTAGGTAACCCAGTGGCCATCATGGGCTTTAGGGGCTGAAATCAGCCGCTTAAATTGCAGGGGCCACCAGGGAGGTGAATCCATCAGCGCCCAACACCTAACCAACTGAAACTTCCAACTGGCCTTGAAAGGCACATACTCTGCTCTGCTTCATACCAGCTTCCCACTTAATTTATAGTAATTTATAAAAAATGAATTAGATCAGGTCAAGAGCCTGGGGGGTGCCAAGGAAGTTGAGGACCTCAGGATTAAGACCAAGGAACAGGAAGTGAAAAGGACACGGTCCTTTTGGCATGCAGCCACTTGAGATTTCAATGTGTCCTGAAATCCTTCATGAATTAATGAGGCTGAGAAGAGACTCTTTTTCACAGTGTTGTGCTCTTTCATCAATGTAGAAAATACACAGTAAACCACAACACAGACAAACTTTATAAATAAATGCGTATCACAGAATCTGGCTACTACTGGTCAATCTGTAAGCAATATGGCCACCATCTTAGATTGTGTCAGCAAATACACCACCATCATCAGTAATCACATTATTAGGTTCCATGTGTTTGACAATCTCATTACATATCCTTTACTTATTGCAGAGAAAAGGAATTCTTCAAGAGGGTTCTGTGTTACAGCATAGGATATGTTCAAATGCAGTACCTGAAGCTACTCGCCATAGATGCTCTAGAGTAATCATACCATTTTTGCAAGGAATGTTCCAGCCACAAAGCATTGCAGCTTTTATTGGTGATGCAAGTGATTATAAAGCAAATAACTTGCTTTCAGCCACATATTTCTCATACGTTACTAAGGAGGAATTAGGAATTGCATCAGTACAGTCCAAAATGACAAAAAAGAAAAAGAAGCATGAATTGCAAAAAAAAATCCCAGATGTAGCTGTGTACGTGCAGCTTACGGCAGACTTGACTACTATGCAATGTGTGCACGTCCATCAGCTTGACACTTGCACGTGGCCCTTCCTCGTAGGTCTAAGCACTGGCCTGTTCTCTTCAGTTCCCTGAATAAGCATTCCAGACACAGGGAAATCTCAATACTGCAGGCTTCACATGCGATGGACCCAGTTTCCAGCTGTTGCCATTCAATTCAATCCTTTGTATGCAAAGTCAGTTGACATCAGTTTACACAAAGGACTTCACTGCTGTACTCAAAGGATGTAAATTGCCACCATGACGCATTTTGTATTTAATGGACTTTTGTGAATCCCTGTCTGCCTGATTAGTCTATTAAAATGAGGTTACCTCATTATTCCCAGCTTGGCCTGTGGTGGAGCTTCTCCTAAACTTTGTCTTCTAATTGTTGGACTACAAACCCCATCAATCTCAGCCAGGGGATGATGTTGTTGTTGTTGGTCGCACAGTCAGCCAGATGTTTAGACTGGATTTGGCATTTTTATCCACCTATCAAGTCTTTCCCAAGGATGATGATGATGATGAAGAATTTATTTTCATCATATTTATATAGCTTTATCATGCTAACAGGAGGGATGGGATTTGTAGCCTCACTCATTTAGACTACAACAAATGGCCTTTGTGGAACACAAGGCCCCCATAAAATAACTGTCATCACAGTTTTGGCTAATCCATTGATTAGCATTAAAGCTATTTCTGAATGAAACAAATCTCATCTGACTTACTAATGCTTTACCATTTCTTCCTTTTAGATTATGTCTGTATGTTGTACATAGATGGTCATCCTCCCTTGTCCCTAGCCATGGGGACAAACATGCCCTACTAACTGCCTTTTTTTGCTGAGACCTCAAGACATGGCCTTCATTTCACCCCCAGTGCATAACTAAGGCAGCTTAGAGTTGTCTTTAGCTGTTCTGGCTTGAAAGCGGTACTTTCCCACTTCTCCCAACACAATGCTTGCCGCAGATGCATCTCCAACATGCTTCATCAGTGATGTGGTTGGTGATGAGAAGCTTCAGGCTGCTGCAGGGGCAGCCTCTCCTCTGGCCTCTGCGCACTGCTCGCCACAGATGCTTTGGCTGAAGCTGCAGCAGAGACCAGGCACCTGGCTTCCGGAAGACCTGCAGGTGGTCTCAAGTGGGCTCTTTATAAACATGGGTTTAAGCGCTCTGCTGAAAGAATACAGTTCAACCATATATCTACCATCTTGTGAGAGGGACATAGCAAGGTAGCTGAGAAAATCTGAACAGAAACTATGGAGATTGGCTAAAGAAAACCTTTAATAAATTATGCTGTCCTTTTATCCAGATTATTATTAATTTGATTTAAATCCCATTTTTCTACCCAGATCCACAAAACCCATCCCCATGCTTTGTACTAACCCAGTCACATAAACTATAGCGTGTCCATACACACACACACAAAAGGAGATTCTCTTTCATGGAACATATTGCATCCCTCCACTTGAGGATTTAGAAGATCTGAAAACTAGAAAAGTCTTTTTAAATGGCTCATCTTGAAATCCCACAAAAAGAGCTCTTCAGTTTTAAGGCATCACTATTTTTTTTCCAAAGCTATGAGGATATTTATGAAAGTAAACATTAAACATTGTATTTAACATAATTAAGTAGCATATATTGATATAACATGTTTACAATGTGAGAGCATTAGTTAGTTGGAAAAGCCACATGAGTTTTATCACCATGAAAGAAACATATGCCAGGCAGGAGCACAGGCTGCAGTTTAAGATAAATAATCTGCTGTTGTAAGGAATGCTGGTTGATTCATACAGGCAAATAAATCTCCCATAAGATCATCATTTTAACTGCCCATCTACTGTGCTGCTGTGTCAAGTTGCTTTTTTAAAAAGAAAGCAAAAATCTGGCAAGTTTAGGCACGGCTCCAGGATCATGAAGGAACGAGTGCTGGTTTGAAAATAAAATTGTTTTAGGTTTCCTTTCATTGTGCAAACCCAAATTTCCTTATCTGCAGCTTTCCCTACCCATCAACAGAGAGCGATGAGAAAGAGTGGGAGGGAATGTTGCAAAATATTGATACAATTTCCTTATTAACACTAGGTTCACACACCATTTTTAAGGCATGGTATACATAACTGTGGTTTGCTGGCTAAGTTCACATACTACATGAAATCAGAACAAAAAGGAACCAGAGGTTCCAGTAGCTCTGGATCAAAGAAGAGGAGCCTGTTAGGAGTCATGAAGTCAGGTGCATCATGATGTCATTGTGCAAATGCATTCTTTTTGTGCAATGATGACACACGTGACATCATGTGCCAATCAAATGCAAAAAAAGATTATAGTTTTTAAAAGTAATATGTATTCATGGAGAAAATCAATCTATGTGGTTGCTAAGAGTCAACATTGACTTAATGGCACATAACCGATCAATCAATTAATCAATCAAATACACATCTTGGGGAAAAAACATTTGCTCTTTTTCTCTTCTCCCCTTTTTTCCTTATGCAGTGCAAGAATATTGAAGCGTCTGCCTCTCTATCTCAACAGAATAGAGACTGCATTCAACTGAGAAGGATTGAAGAGAAATAAGGCTGTGGCATTTTTGATGCTGTATCTTGCCTTCCCTGTATTTTAAGATAGGAACCCAAAGTATTCCAAGTCTAGATATCTTTCCTATCCTGAATGTTTTCTTGCAACTAACTCATAAATCCTTTGTGTAAAGAAAGCGAAGAAAGATTCATCACTTGTGAATCACCCTGGCAGTGGTTCATGGAGGTTCACCAGGAGAATACCAAGTGGAACTAAACATTCAGTGCCAGAAGACATTGTGTTGGCCATCAGCCTAGGCAGCTCAAAAGGGGAGTAAGCAGTCATGTTGGGCAAGGACAAGGTACTAGTGATAATATTATTATTTCTCATTGGCCCTGAAGAATCAGTCTTTTGTCTGATTCAGCAAGGTTCTCTTTTGTTCTTAAGCAGGGTTAGAAAGGCTGTGGTCCTGTTCTTTGTTTCCACCAGTTAGTATCTTTAGAAAGGAGAATGTACTTTGCAGTTTCAAATAATTTATCCAAGCCATTCTTAGTCCCAAACACACAATTTCCTTGTAGGAGCACTGAACTAGACTTATATCACTTTTATAGGTATTTGAAATTAAAGACTTATATGTTGGCTTAATGGCTCTTACAGTCAGATTTAGACTATGGATTTCTAGTTCTGCTGGTAAGGAAAAAGTTGAAGAGGGCAAGATCTCTGCTTTTCAATCAGCTGAAAAGATACAGTATGAAGGGGTTGTTCTGCCCCCATTGCCTCTTTGCACATCATTCAGACCCTTTAAACTATTTTATCTAGCATCGACTGCCCCATGTATAGGATGCTTGTGACCAATCAAATTTAAATCCCAGGGACTTAAATCTACTGGCAATTAGTCAAGCCTTGGGACTTCTCAGAGTGCCCAACTGGTACGAGATACCCTGAGGATCCTCCATTACCAGGATGTGATCATTAGGACCCAAAGTTGTCTATGTCAGCTAAGCCATAAGATCTTTTTACCTGGTTGGTCTATACATTTTCTTGCAATCTGCCCAGCATTTCATTATCTGCTCTTTCTTTTTTTAATCAGGTACAGCTTAAATTGACAGAATCTTTCATCTGCTTTTCAAGCCTTCAGCTTGAACTTGCTGTAAACAATAAATTTTGGACTTTTAGCAAATACTTATTAATTAAATTGCTACGGCCACCCATTTATTCAGTGAAAATCTGGATGGCAAACAGAATAAAAACACAATCAATCCATAGCCACCCCCCAAAAAAAACCCCAATTTAAACTCCCACTCCCCAAAAATCACAGATTCTATACCCAAACCCCATGTGTATATACCCAAACCAGAACCTCCCTAACCAACATCCTGGCCCAAGGCCTGGAGACCAGATCTTCACAGCCTTCTAAAAGGTCACTAGGGTTAGAGGACAATATTTCTGGGGTAGGGAGTCTGTTCCATAGACAGAGAGAAGATAATGCTGTCTGAATAGCAGACTTCAGATCTATATTTTCATGAGAAACCAGCAGCCTGGTGGCCACTCACATGAAGCCACCAGATGTTATCTCAATGATGGAAGAAAATGTTTTTTGACATGTTTCTCCAGTCCTTTGCCTCTCCTTGGGAAAGGATGACTTCTTGCCATGTCCCTTTCTCTGGAAAACCACTTGCAAATTATTTGGGGGATGGGATCAATGTGGCCTTGAATAACCTTCCATTTGCAATGGTTGGCCAGTCTAAAAGCAGTGCACATCAGCCTATCTTCCAAAAACAACTATCTTGTTAAGAGGTGATAAAATGACTACTTAAGAAACTAAGGAAACATTGCTATTAGTAGTTGTGTCTGACAGAAAGTTGATTTTTCTCAGGTTTTATTTTAACTATTTGTAAAGGCAAGTTGGTTGGCAATGTAGATTATGTGTGTTTCTAAGTCCAAATCTATTCTAATACCTCTGGAGTATTTACCAAACTTTTTCCTGACTCAGGTGTTTGAATTAAACTCAGTCTCAGTAGAGTGATATCCAAATTTCTAAAGGAAAATTATCTGCAAATGTCCATGCCATCTTGTTGCTATATGTTCACGTTCAAAGAGTTACCACCCAATAGAGACGGTGAATTCATATGTTGTATTAAGACCTGGTTTCTTGACTGAAGCACAACGGGCTGGGCTGTCATATTATACATAAAAGCATACATTGTGGTTTACAGGTCATAATGGCTAGCTTAACATTATATTCTAAGCCAAAACAAAATAAACAACATAAATTAATTATTTCTTCATTGATGTATGAACCAGTCAGTAAGTCTAAAGTATTTCTCCTGTCACCTTTTACAAATGGCTGTTAGGAGTAAGAATTTGCTTAGTAATAAAACTCAAATTGGAGTCTCCTAGCTTTAGCCAAGCTATACAATCAAATATTCATAAATTCCACTGTAAAGAATACAACGGGATCTAGCCACCACTTTTTTTCCTTTTCTTGTCTTTTTAAAAATATTTTTGGTTTGTTTATTTTAATAAGTATTTAACAACACAATCCAAAGATAAAGTTTTTAAAAGGTAAGAATAATAAAAAATAATATTGAGTTAGTACTCTATATAGGTATCTTATATCAGTTTCAGATTGCAGAACATGGTTAAAATTTTGTCAGGATGCACAACAAAAGCCAGTATAGTTTGAGTCAAAAGTCAAAATAAGGAATTCACAAGAATTTTTGTCTAATCTAAGAGTTCTAACCTTATTTACTCAATCAAACAAAAGCTTAGATGTTAAAGTCTTACATTAAGAGAAACCCAAATTTTGGACACAGTACAAACTCATGTATCGAATTATAATCCAGGAATGGTTTCCAAATTAAATTACATTCTGTATAAGACTTATTATTAAATAATAGTAATATAATAATTAATAATACATACTTCCACAGATTAATTTGCCATTCTTCTATAGGAGGATTTACAAACATTCTTTTCAGTCTCTCTGATACCCCCAACTGATCTCCGTCGTTTTTTATTCCCCTCATGTTTTCCCAAACATCTCTTTCTTTTTGCCCTATGTAAATATCTCGCTGCAGTTGTTCCTATTTTGGTAAGTGGGGGACAAGAAAAAATGAGAGAAATGTCTTCCATCCGATGTCAGTGGGATATGTCTCACACACGCATGCAAGCACATACACACACACACACACAGAGAGAGAGAGAGAGAGAGATTTCTTCTAGAATATCTTCAAAACATAAACATGGTAAAATCCAGAATCTAGAAGGTTTGCTACTTGCTCCTGTTGACTGCAGAAACTGGCTTTCAGAAATGAAGGTAGCTCAACATAGGCGTAGTGTGCTAAAGTCTGTTAGCATAATACTCATACTGAATTTTAAATACAAACCATTATTAAAACAATGAAAAAGGTATTTGTGTAACTTAAAAAGCAAGTGACTCAGTAGTATGTTTTGGCTCAACAAAATCTTCTGCAGAGTCTAGACATACTTGAAATGCTGAATGTTACACAGAGAAAAACAAGATGGAGAAGGTCAGAAGGACTAAAGGAACTTGGCTAAGAATTTGTGGCTCAGAGTCTTTAGCATCTGAAGCAAAGTCAGAAAATAGAACAAAGAAGCCTTTTTCTCTACACAAACACTGCCTTTGAATTATTCCAGAGCATGTGGTATTGACCTTCCCCTGGACTTGAAAAATAAAGGAAAATAATGAAAGGAGAATGGAGATACGTGGATGGATCATGTGACATTCCTCCTGTAATGCTGGTGTGTGAAGATATTGCAACTGCTAGACCTAAAAAATGTTTAAGTATTAAAAATAGAGCATCTTGATGATGCTGAAGTTCAGCAAGGTCATGTTTTGTGACCAAAAAGCTTCAGAGATCATGGTGATCTTGTGTTCTCTTCACATAAATTAGTTTCCTTAGAATTACTTATGCTTGAAGAACAGTTTTCAGAATATTAATGTTACAAAACATGCCATGATATGTAAAGTTCACATAGTCTTTTCAAGTGTTTAAAATACTCTATGCATTTTGCATAGCAATGCTACAAGATTAGTTAATAATTATGTCACATTACAGGGCTAATGGTGAGAAAATGATGAATTCGTCATAGAAGTGGGATTCAGACTGGAGGCAGCAGGTGGATCGTTTGGTCTACAGAATCTACTCCAACGTTTAGAGTTATAAAAAGGCACAAATGGAATGATATATTTAGTTAAAATCAAACCAGTGGTAAAAATTGATAGTCATAAATGCCAGTGGAAAAAAACTTTTTAGTTATTGTTAAAATAACTGCATAAAAATGTCTGCAACTGGCCAAGCCAGCATTAGATAGTCTTTCCTGCAGAGAGATGTGATTGCTGTCAAAGTTAAGGAGGGAGTTGGACCAGAAGACCCTCAGGCTCGCTTCCAGCCTATGACTCCCCCTCGTGGGACTATTGGATATGGGAGGCAGTGCCTTTTGTGGGGATCCCTTTTAATAGCACACAGAGCTACCAAGAGCTAGAAGTTACTGGCTTAAAGGTAAGGAAAGCAACATAATCATTATTGGCTCTTGTCAAAAACTTAAGGCTTAGAAGAGAGTTGTGCAGGGTGGAGGCAACCACTGAAAATGTGCAGTTTTTTAAAAAAAAATTGCAATTCATACAAAGATATATTACAAATACTCAGCCTTGCATTCTCCACATCATTAACCCCGAATTAAAAATAATACAATGGAAAATGAGATAAGGTAATTGAATGCAGAAATTCAGATTGTAGAGAGCTCCAGCTGTGATCTGATCTGCAGCCTCTCATTCATTGTCCTTGACTTCCAGTTTAAAGGTGTGTGAAGTTCATTACCTTCCAGTACTAACAAAAACAACAACAACAATGTGATGATCATTCAAGCCCATCATATCCCATTCACAGAGGTCAGTATCACATTATTTCCTGTATTTATGGCATGTACCAAAAAAAAAAAAAGTATTAATTTCAAGGATGAGCCAAGAACAGTTTATTCTACCTAGATCTGTATAGCTGCAATCACCAGTCAACAGACTGAACCAATGCATGTTTATTCAGCCTTTACTCCAAGCTGACAAGATGACTGTAGCACAAGAGGACTGTAGGTCAGTAAAATGCAAAAGAAAAAGTAAATTATTTTATGTGCCCAGGGCAGCTTTTCTAGCTTTTCCAGTGTTGTAAACATGAGGTTTTCAGTGAAACCAGTGAATTTGAGCCAAATTATATTAAATTTACCTCATTTTTAAGACTTCCTTAAGTTATCAGTTATCTTATCCAGCAAGAGACTGACTCAATTTCCAGATTACTCATCACACATCCATATTACTGCTCTCTTCTTCTTTTTCTTCACATCTCATCCCATCCTATCTCTTGATCCTCTTTGATGTTCTTCCAGTTTGGAATTACCTACCTAGTTATTCACTGAACACAAGAGGCTAATTACTGTAATGATCAAATCATAATGTAATTATTAGAAACCAGAGGTGTCCTGGGGGATGAAAAGGTCAAGATGGTAGCTGCAACTACGTGATCAAAGCCCCACCTCTTTTCACATATACCCATAAAAAGGGGTGGGACTTTGATCACACAACTGGGGTGCCATTTTGGCTTTTTTGGCACCCCATGCAGTCACCTCTTGGCATGCCTGTTTTACAAAAGCTTTTCTTCTCTATTTAAGTATAAACCTGCTTATTGCACTGTTACAAATATATTAATGTATCAATGCTAATTTTATTCTGATTATAAGGTTTTAAGTGAAAGGGATCAAATCTAAAAACACTCCCATGTTTTTCTCATGAGAATATGCAGTACAGTATGGCGAGGCTCTGTAAAAATTGTAGGCTGAGAATTTTTCTATCATGCAATGGAAAAAGTTATTGTTTTTGTTTATAGCTGATTCTGTATAAGCATAATTTTTTAGTTTAATATCTCAACTGAATACTTAACCTAACAAATATACATTCATTTGGAATTTTAGATTAGCAATTTCAAAACCAGACTCCTCAAGACGGATTTGTAATTTTTATATATCAACACCCTTGTCATCCTGTACAATTGTTTTTAAACAGAGGGATAAGGTCATGATTAACTTATCCAGAGTCAATAAATTAGTTATGGAAACCACATTCACTGTTAATATAGTCACTCTGATCAGTGATAGGGCTACATTGGCCAAGTTAAAACTATCACATTCCAAGTCAGAGGTCTGACAAATCCACTTTTTTTGGGGGGGTGGGGGAGAGAACTGCTAAAAATCAGTGGTATAATTTCTTGCCAGTCTGAGGTAGGAAACACAGAAACCTGAATATAACCTAGGCTTAACCCAATTTTAAGAAACAAAGAGAAATTTCAACCTCTTGGAATCAGAAAATCTTATATATCCCTATTAACTCTTTACCTGCTCTAATTACAAAAAGATTACATGTAATTTATTATTCTTTTAGCAGGAATATGAGTATGAGGGCCACATGGTACAATATTGTTAGAGTGCATATTCACTAGAGCACACTATAAAACACTTGTGGTTGAGTTTCAAGAGGATGTGGTTTGCCCAGCAGACGTCTGACAGCAGGTAGAAAAGTTGTACTTTGAAAAGGGGAAAAGGACTGGTTTTGAGGTATTCAGAAACCATCGAGTGACCTTGTTATGAGACCACCTATGAGCCTAGTGTAACCAAAAGCTAATTAACATAGTAAAATGCACACACTTAAGGTGGAAATTTTAGAAAACATAGAACATACTAAGCTTATTATGGGATGTTAGTATGTAACATGGAATCAAGTGTGTCTATGCAACAATGTAACCAATCACGTTTTTTTACATGCCTACTTCCCTATTTTTGAAAAGTATAAAGATTGATGTAAAACTTTGTTCAAGGTTCCTCTCCTTGGAGAGACAGAACCCTTTTTGCTGAAGCGCTTCAATAAAAAGAATAAAAGGATTCCCCGACTTGGTGTGTTGATTGGAACTTGCATACTGGATAGACGAACCTGCCACTCTTCTGTGGCCAACAATTAAGCATGTGTGATTAAGCAGGAAATCAGCTCTTTCTCCCAGTGCCAAAAACATGGTGTGATGCAGGTCAGACTGACTTTTGAAGGTGAAGTTTATACATGTAATGGTATGTGGGAAAGACTTTGGGAGACCGGGCAGAGATTTGTTAATGAATTAATCATTCAGCGTCATCACAAGTTTGAATGGTTGCCGAACAAGTGGTAGTTAAACAAGGACCACGTGTATGTCAAAATAAAGTATTGACAAAATCAGAAAGAGATCACTACAACACTTAAAACTGATTTGTTAAGGTTAATGTTAAATTGTATTGCAGTGGTATGTGAGAAAGACCTTGGGAGACTGGGCCAAGAGGTGCTGCCAAGGTCAGATAAGAGACAGCATAGCCCGCAGCTGGATAATGGGTGGGGCAAGTGGCTCAGAAGGGACCCTCCCTAGTTTCTCAGGCTGTAAAGGAGACGGCAGGGGGTTGGGGGGAATTGTAACTTTCAAACTTGCAAGATTCTATCAATGTAGCTTTACAATAAAGTAGAATTAGCTCATCTGGTCATGTTTCCTCTCTGGCCTATGGTAAGATTGATATTGGGCCCAGTCTCCCAAGGTCTTTCTCACATACCACTGCAATACAATTTAACATTAACCTTAACAAATCAGTTTTAAGTGTTGTAGTGATCTCTTTCTGATTTTGTCAATACTTCATTTTGACATACAGGTGGTCCTTGTTTAACTACCACTTGTTCAGCAACTGTTCGAACTTGTGATGGTGCTGAATGAGTGGTACCTAGGACCAGTCCTTGTATTTATGACGGTTGCAGTGTCCTGTGGTCATGTGATCATGATTTGTGACTTTCCCTGCTGGCTTCTCACAAGCAAAGTCAATGGGAAAGCTGGCAAGAAGTCGGAAGTCATGGTCACATGAGGTCCTCACTTAATGATCCACGTGGTCCTCGCTTAATGATGGCAACCAGGACTGCCAGAACTGACATCACTAAGTGCTGTGGTCACACGATGTCATGCTTTATTACTGCATCACGTAGCAACAGAAATTCCGCTCCCAATTGCCATAGTTAAGTGAGGACTACCTGTATTTTTTTTTTTTTTTTTTGGTGAATGAAGAAAAGACAGTAAAGGTAGCATTCCCCATCCATCTTTCATTGCAATTTATTTCCATACTTAGTACTGAAGGGATCAATATCCAAAGTGGCAATGAAGCAATATCTAAATTGGCAATGTTAACTTCATAGCTTTAGAGCATGCGCAGAGTTCTCTATAGCCAAGCTTCAATACTAACAGCACTTAGTGAAATTGCAAGAGGAGCTAGCTCAGATAATAGGGAAAACTCCTCCCGAAGAGACTAAGTCTGAGGCCTGATAAGGAGGGAGGACCCAGAACAAGGGTCTGCAGAGACTGACAAGGTATAGGAGTTAGGGGGAACTCCTTTAAATTAATGTAAGCAAACAAGGACAGGGAATAGAATTAATGTAAGCAAACAAGGGTGGGGAATAATGTATTCTGCTTAAGTTTCTTTGACTGGTTGTAAAACTCATCTTCATTATAATGGTAATAAGTGTTGTTGTTGTTTAGTCGTTAAGTCGTGTCCGACTCTTCGTGACCCCCTGAACCATATTGCGCCAGGCCTTCCTGTCCTTCACTGCCTCCCTGAGTTTGCTCAGTTTCATGCTCATTGCTTCAGTGATGCTATCTAACCATCTCATCCTCTGCCGTCCTCTTCTCCTTTTGCCTTCAATCTTTCCCAGCATCAGGGTCTTCTCCAAAGAGATCTCTCTTCGCATTAGGTGACCAAAGTATCTGAGCTTGAGCTTCATTATCGATCCTTCCAATGAGCAATCAGGGTTGATTTCCTTTAAGATTGACTGGTTTGACCTCCTAGCAGTCCAGGGGACTCTCAAGAGTCTTCTCCAGCACCACAGTTCAAAGGCATCAATTCTTCGGCGCTCGGCCTTTTTTATGGTCCAGCTCTCACAGCCATACATTACTACTGGAAAAACCATAGCTTTGACTATGCGGATCTTTGTCGGCAAGGTGACGTCTCTGCTTTTTAATGTGCTATCTAGGCTTGCCATAGCTTTCCTCCCAAGGAGCAAGCATCTTTTAATTTCATGGCTGCAGTCTCCGTCTGCGGTGATCTTGGAGCCCAAATAAATGAAGTCTGTTACTGCTTCCATTTCTACCCCTTCTATTTGCCAGGAATTAATGGGTCCAGATGCCATGATCTTAGTTTTTTTAATGTTGAGTTTCAAGCCAGCTTTTGCACTCTCCTCTTTCACCCTCATCAAGAGGCTCTTTAGTTCTTCTTCACTTTCTGCCATTAGGGTGGTATCGTCCGCATATCTGAGGTTGTTGATGATTCTCCCTGCAATCTTAATTCCGGCTTGTGATTCTTCCAGCCTGGCATTTCTCATGATGTACTCTGCATATAGGTTAAATAAGCAGGGTGACAGTATACAGCCTTGTCGTACACCTTTCCCTATTTTGAACCAATCGGTTGTTCCATGACCGGTTCTGACTGTTGCTTCTTGGCCCGCATACAGATTTCTCAGGAGACAGGTAAGGTGGTCTGGTACTCCCATCTCTTTAAGAATTTGCCACAGTTTGTTGTGATCCACACAATCAAAGGCTTTTGCATAGTCAATGAAGCAGAAGTAGATATTTTTCTGGAACTCTCGTGCTTTCTCCATGATCCAGCGAATGTTGGCGATTTGATCTCTAGTTCCTCTGCCTCTTCGAAACCCAGCTTGTACATCCGGTAGTTCTCGGTTCATGTATTGCTGAAGCCTAGCTTGTAGGATTTTGAGCATAACCTTGCTAGCATGTGAAATGAGTGCAATTGTGCGATAGTTTGAGCATTCTTTGGCATTGCCCTTCTTTGGAATTGGAACATAAACTGACCTTTTCCAATCCCGTGGACACTGTTGCGTTTTCCAAACTTGCTGGCATATTGAGTGCAGCACTTTAACACCATCATCTTTTAGTATTTTAAATAACTCAGCTGGAATACTGTCATCTCCACTAGCTTTGTTGTTAGCAATGCTTCCTAAGGCCCACTTGACTTCACTCTCTAGGATGTCTGGCTCAAGGTCAGTGATCACACCAGCGTGGACATCAGGGACATTAAGATCTTTCTTGTATAGTTCTTCTGTGTATTCTTGCCACCTCTTCTTAATCTCTTCTGCTTCTGTTAGGTCCCTGCCTTTTTTGTCCTTTATCATGCCCATCTTTGCAGTAAACGTTCCTTTCATATCTCCAATTTTCTTGTAGAGATCTCTAGTCTTCCCCATTCTATTGTTTTCCTCGATTTCTTTGCATTGTTCATTTAAGAAGGCCTTCTTATCTCTCCTTGCTATTCTCTGGAAATCTGCATTCAGTTGCTTATATCTTTCCCTTTCACCCTTGCTTTTCGCATTCCTTCTTTCCACAGCTATATGTAAAGCCTCATCAGACAGCCATTTTGCTTTCTTGCATTTCTTTTTCTTTGGGATGGTTTTAGTTGCTGCCTCCTGTACAATGTTATGGACCTCCGTCCATAGTTCTTCAGGCACTCTGTCTACCAAATCTAATCCTCTAAATCTATTCATCACCTTCACTGTGTACTCACAAGGAATATGATCTAAGTCATACCTGAGTGGTCTAGTGGTTTTCCCTACATTCTTCAATTTAAGCCTAAATTTTGCAGTAAGAAGCTCATGATCTGAGCCACGGTCAGCTCCTGGTCTTGTTTTTGCTGTCTGTATAGAGCTTCTCCATCTTTGGCTGCAAAGTATATAATCAATCTGGTTTTGGTATTGACCATCTGGTGATGTCCATGTGTAGAGTCGTCTCTTGTGCTGTTGGAAAAGAGTGTTTGCTATGACTAGCTTGTTCTCTTGACAGAACTCTATTAGCCTTTGCCCTGCTTCATTTTGTACTCCAAGGCCAAACTTGCCTGTTATTCTGATTACTCCTTGACTTCCTACTTTAGCATTCCAATCCCCTATGATGAAAAGGACATCTTTTTTTGGTGCTAGTTCTAGAAGGTGTTGTAGGTCTTCATAGAAGCGGTCAACTTCAGCTTCTTCAACATCAGTGGTTGGGGCATAGACTTGGATGACTGTGATATTGAATGGTTTGCCTTGGATACGCACTGAGATCATTCTGTCGTTTTTGAGGTTGTACCCCATTACTGCCTTTCCCACTCTCTTATTGACTATGAGTGCAACTCCATTTCTTCTAAGGGTTTCTTGCCCACAGTAGTAGATTTAATGGTCACCCGAATTAAATTCACCCATTCCCGTCCATTTCAGTTCGCTGATTCCCAAGATGTCGATGTTCAATCTTGTCATCTCATGTTTGACCACATCCAGCTTGCCTTGGTTCATAGATCTTACATTCCAGGTACCTATACAATATTGTTCTTTACAGCATCGGAGCTTCTTTTCGCTTCCAGATACATCCACAGCTGAACGTCCTTTCGGCTTTGGCCCAGCCGCTTCACTCTTTCTGGAGCTACTTGGAATTTCCCTCCGCTCTTCCCCAGTAGCATATTGGACACCTTCCGACCTGAGGGGCTCATCTTCCGGCATCATATCTTTTAGCCTTTTAACATTGTCCATGGGGTTTTCTTGGCAAGGATACCGGAGTGGGTTGCCATTTCCTTCTCCAGTGGACCACATTTTGTCAGAACTCTCTGTCATGACCTGTCCGTCTTGGGTGGCCCTGCACGGTATAGCTCATGGCTTCACTGAGTTACGCAAGCCCCTTCGCCACGACAAGGCAGTGATCCATGAAGGGGGGTAATAAGTACTGCCCTTTTAAAAATACTATAAAAGGCTGTGGTTTTGTCTCCAAGGGTGTGCCACCCTGCTCTCTCTTAGTGCATGGTGTGAGCACCCAGACTTTTGCTTGGCCAAATAAAACGCTGCTTAGAGAAGTCCCTGCTTGAAGTCTTTTATTTTGGGCTGTTGATTGATTTCAAGTTTTCTGGGTAGCCGAGAACCTTACAGTACATTTCATTGCCATGACCTGCTATACCCACCCAGTATAATTTCTAAACTCTCTATATTATGCGATTCCCTACAAATAAAATGTATTAATTTATTTAATAGGCTTAGGTACCACCCCACATATTGATTGATTCTGACCACCTTACAATATTATTATATATAAACAGGATTAAAGCCACCTATTTATAAACACAATAAAAATAGGTGTATGACATTAGCATTCACAAAAATAATAACAAGTGATTCTTATGCCGAAGAATAATAACAACCAGTGTCACCAACCTATAAGTTTTGAAAGTTTGAATGTGAGACTAGCACAACCACCCTACCATCTAATGACTTACACAATTTAAGTATTCCAGAAGCAGAAATGATGGATGGAGGTGGACAGATAAATGCAGGCTGAACAGTGCAGAGTTCCCAGTGTAGGCTGCCTGCCTAACACAGAATATGCTGATTTGCATAATCTAGATTTAAAAAGAAGATTCATCCCACAAGTAAAATACAGGATGAGTACACTTCACGAAAGATTTGGAAGAAATACCTTGGAATGAATGAGAACATGAGTGTGGCATCTCTCTGCTTTTCATTAAAGGAGTGTGATCAAACTTTGATGTGTCTGAATTTTGGTCATTATGAAAAAGCTCACTTAGCAATTAAAACCATTAGCGATCCAGAATAGAAAGGATGTGGATTAATATTGCTGCATCTCCTCAAATGCTCCAAATGTAAGATGCCTAAGAATTCAGCAATTCCAAGAAAAATGAAATCTAATTTAAAAATGGTATGCATTTGGAAATTTAAAAAAAAAGTAGCCCAACTTTTTTCTAGTTTCCAAATACTGTAAGCCTGAAAAGAAACAGTGCCACTGCTTTAAGAATTATATTAATTTCAAAGAATTGTCTCCTTTTACAGCAGTAACGTCTTTCTTTCAGATTCACACTGATGCACTAAAATTGCAGTGCCTTCAGGAAACATCATGCTAGCACAGAGATAATGCTCAATAAATTCCTTTGCTGTGGAGTTTTTGCAGAATACCACCTCCCACTGCATAAACAATTACAAACAAACAAACCAAAAAACAGTGTCTAATTCAATCAGCCATATATTTGGAAATTTAATCTCATTTCTCCACCTCCTGATTTAAAATCCTGACTTCCTTGGGAATGTAAATGAACAGGACTTTTTTGTAACCCTGGGATATTTACTTAACACTGAGGCATACTGAACTCAGTGGAGTTTACTTGTGAGTTAATATTCCTATCAGAACTTCAATTCTGTTTGCATTAGTAGGCAGGAAACCCAACTGAATATATTTATATATAATTCTGAGTCAACTTCATAGAGGGAATCCTGAACAGCAAGTCCCAAATTCAAGGCAATATAAAATCTTGAGGAGCCAGAATTTTTCACTCTCAAACTCATACCTAAAATACAAAGATAATCTACTTTGAACAAGTAATGCAATCTTATTACTGAAAAACTCCTCCTAGATCCATCTGTCCACATCTCTCATGCACACACCCCTTCATTAGCCATCTTACACATTATATCTTCCACTCCCCAAAATGTAACTGAAATGTCTTGTTTCCAGCCTTACAGTGCTAAAAAAAGTCCCTGACTTGTAAGACCAGGGCCCTGAGCCCCAGTGAGTCACTCTTAGCAGAGAAAAGTTGTGCTTCTTGGAACACACGCCAGTTCAGAAGGATTGCAAAACAAACAACTGAAGGGTTAAGCACTGCAACACTTTGGGCTTTGTAGCTCAGAAGAGAAGGCTAAGTGGAAACATGACAGAGGTGCCCCTCACTCTACTACCAAACCCTCCCCCCCTCCAATTTTGCTCTAGTGATGGATGATTTTCAGAGGGGATTAGGCAAATTCATAGCAGATAACACAATCAGTGGTCACTCTAACTTAGGCATTATTTCTAATATTAGACACAACAGGCCTGCCTATATTACTTGCTGTAGAAGAGTGGAAATGTCTCTGTGTATGGATTTCCCATTGGCTGAAGCAGATTGCTGGGATAAGTGGACTTCTAATATGATCTGCCCTGAATGATGCAGGTGCATTAGAAGAATATAGATTTTTATATTAGTAAATGTGTTCATTAGTTTAATGAAAATACAGAGCTCTCTTCAGAAGAAAATCACAAACTTACTTGCTGTATACTGTCAGATTCCTGCAAGTATGATACATTTCAGAATAAAATTGTTTTCAACTGCTAGAAAGTTATTTTTTCTGGAACAAAAGCTTCAATCCTTTCTCCTATGCATTTTCTTCTTGCATACCCTCTGGATAAATCCTGCTTCCAGTCTTTGCCCTGGCACTTACCTGAGTTCAGGATTTATTGTATTGATGAAGTTGTAACATCTTCCCAGGACAATTTCCAACAGATGTTCAGTGGTCCCTCTGCCTTTCCACTGCTGTTCTTCTGCGATGGGGGTCTTCTTCTTTCCATGCCTGAGTATTCCAAACACGACAAAAACAGTCAGGGTGCCCAAAAGCAGCAGCACCACCCCTGTCAAAATCAGTTTATGCTTCCTCGTCCAGGAAGAGCTGCTTTGAAAGGGCATCTTTGTAAAAGTTTCTGAAAAGCAGCAACAGCTGCACTTTCTGCCTCCTTCACCCCTGCCAGCAATGTAGCTTTCAAGTGTCACACGTGGTTCCTGCTCCTGCTCCTGCTCCTCCTATTTTTCTCTGCTCGCTCGCTTGCTCACGCTTGCAAAGGCACATTTGCAGAGGGACCTGGGCTGCATTTCTATTGGCTCACCTGAAGTTGGACAGCACCAGCCTTACTCAGATTCTGTCTCATGGAACAGCCACCAATGGAGACACGTCACTCCTGTTTTTAACTCCACTCGGTGTCTTGTAATTTGCTTCCCATGAGGGAGGGTATTAATATCTCATCCATGACCAAAAGATTACAAAAATTTTAAAATACAGAAGGATCATAATATGGAAAAAACTAAAGGCTAGTTGATGCAGCGGAAAAAGAATGCTTTCCAGGACTAAAATTATCTTTCCCTAAGAATGTTCACAAAGGTATTCCCGCTAAGCCAAAAAGGCCTGGTAAGAAGTCTGATTTACGCAAACCCAGAGGGATGGCTGCTCCGGGTTCAAATGACTCAGGCTGGTTCAAAAGCTGCATGTGATGGGGACAAAAATGGCAGTGGGCATGCTCAAAGGGGTTTTTGGTTCAGCATTTTGTGCAAACACAGCCAAAATATTGGAATACGTAACCCTGTTACAAAAATCTACCACTTTAAATACCTGCTGGTTTGGGTCACCCATTGCAGTAAGCCATGGCTTGTTTTAATCATCCTTTGTTTGAGCAAGCTCTTGTGGCCAGATTCCCAATGCTAAGCCTGTACCGTGGTTTATAAAACACAATAAATGAGTTCACACATCCCATACTGCCTAGACTGCCCCAGATTCCTGCACTAATTCTCTATGGAATTTGGTGCACTCACAAGAAATCTAGGACACCGCGTGAATAGAAAACCTTCCTTTATTGCAATCCTAGTGACCTAAACAAGATGAAGAACAGCTTCTAATCAAGTGGAAGAGTTAAGACAGCAGACAGGCCATAATGCGGGGTTTAATCTAGGGATTCTTTCTCCCACCCCCACACAGCAAAGGACTGGTAGCTGCCCTTTTCTGAGGCTTATCTGTCATGGCCACCTTTGAATAAGGACCTTCTCTTCATATCTCCCCAATTTCAGTCCTATCCCCTCAACCAGGGTTTCTCAAATGCTGTGCTTCTATGACTCCCATAGATGATAAATCAGCTAGTGTGACTTCCATGAATCAAACCAATGATTTCACAAGTGTAAGACTTGGGCAAGAAATCAATACAACACTTTTAATGAGATTCTCAGCCTGTGTGGCACTGTACCTGCCTGCCAGGGGCTTGTGCTGGCAAAGCATAGGACAGGCTTGGGGACAAGCCAACAAGGTTTTTAAGAAAATGTGGTGCCCCAGGGGATCCCAGTTTAAGAACCCCAGCCATAAACCAAAGCCAAACAGATCACATTATAACAGCATGATGTGTGAACCCAATCATTGGGAAATTCCTCTTAAAACACAAACTCACACACTTATGAATAAGGCAAATAACAGCTTCTATGAGAGGAGCCACACTAGATTGTTGAAGGGAAAACAACAACATCTCTTGGGATACAACATAAAATAACACATTACTATGTCTTTTTATCTAGCTATGGTAGGGAGAATCGCCACTGGGTGCAGATGGTTGGGCTCAGTCTGAAAGACTGTGGCATGGCATGTGGCATGGAATGGCAAGACTAGATGTGCCAGAACATCACAGCATCCTGGCTGAGACAGATTCATGACCCCATTTGTGCGAGTGAGCATTTTAAGTGTGCATCTAAATATGGAACTCTAAGGTTTTCAATGTTTGCAATATTTCCAGCCTTCAGTATTTGACAGTGTGGCTTTCTTGCTTATGATCCAATGAAGCTGCTCGACCTTACACAGGATTTGGGGTAGCATTTCCGGGCAACTAAGTCATGTGTTGTTTCATTAAGCACTAAGTTTCATTGGGGAAGGGGGAAAGCATCTCTTCTGGTGTTAAAGCCTCTTAAGTCATCCCTGAGCTGCAAGCTGTTTCTGATCTGAATGATCTGTTGCACACTGCTATCTGTAGACTGAGATATGAATAGATTCCTGTCTTGTGAAGGAGGTATTGGACAAAATATATAACAGATTACGAGTTTCCCAATAATATAGGAAAATGGAGCTGATGGCTGTGTACTCTATATACAACTAAGCTCCTTTAAACATTGCCTCATACTTTTAGGCTGGGCTAAGGCTGCACCTATTGGAATGTATTCATGGCAGTGGGGTGGGGAGAGAGAAGTTTTGGTGGTAGCCAGGGAAAGATAAAATGATTTCTCTAGGTCTCCTGTTTTCTGTCTGTAGGCACTGTGTTCTGCTTCGGTACCCAAAATAAAACAAATACATTTCTAAATCATTTTAAAATCAATAGGCTACATTATTTTGATTCTGCCCAGATCTCTAACCATGTTTTCCCACTTCTATTTATATCAGGGAAAAAAATAGCAAAGATCTTCCTTAGCTCTATGGGATCCTACAGAACTACAGAAGGCTTCAGCAGTTAAAATCGGTTTCAAAAGGAACTCTATCAGGACTAGCACTGAATGATCAAAGTCCACATGCTTTGTCCTACAGGTAAATCAACATCGTTGCCAAGGTGGAAGGGTCATCCTTCATGAGGGCTGAGCTAAAATGGAAAAGAAAATCTTAAACAAGAAAAACCAGTAATGTCCTACAACCACCCAGGAAGCTGAATGATTGACAAAACAGTTACTGTGAATCCTGTCCTTTGACAATATCTTTGACAAACATCCTAATAATGTGGAACAAGTTCTTTTCTTTTTTTTATCCATACTCAATCGTGACCAATTCTGTGGCAACTGCCTGGACAAGTCCCTGCAGTTTTCAAGGCAAGGTGTTTCGGAAGTGGTTTGCCAGTGCCTCCTTCCTAGAGCAGAGCCCAGCTGGTGAGTGCAGGAGGCGGGGTTTCGGTTGCTTCGCGCCCTTTTCAGGCGCGCACGGTTTTTCGCGCTCACCGGCAACTGCTCCCGACTCCTTTTTTGCAAGGCGCCGCCAGCATTTTTCCTTCCACCGGGGTGAGAGTACCCATTTATCTACTCACGTGAGTTTTCGAACTGCTGGGTTGGCAGGAGCTGGGGAGAAAGCAGGAGCTCACTCTGCTGCATGGAGCTGGGCTTGAACCGCTGAAGTGTTGACCATTTCCGGCCGGCAACTTTTCAGCGTCATTAAGCCACTGCGCCACCGCGTCCCCTAAGTTCTTTTTAGATTGCTTAAAAAAAAAAAACCAACTCCCAGTGAGAAAGAAAATGTAATGTGACATTGCTTCCTACCCTGCTCAATACTCAAAGCACTTCCATACAGCCACCAGCTTAACCCCCAAATCTTTTGGGGCTATCCAATGAAGGCCCTTATGTTGTAATGCTCTCCATGAGCAAAACAGAGCTCTTTCTAGTAGACCAGCAGAGGTGTGCAATAATTGGCAGTCCTTGTTCTTACCTTGCCACATCTGCAGAGCAAAATGGCCACTGTGTGGATAGAGTGGAACAGCCACTCTTCTGCTAAACAGGACATGTCAAAAAAAGAATGATGCATTGATTCCTGCAAGGAGGGGGGAGATCTAAGGAATTCCCATCAATGGAAACCTCACAGTTCCAGAGCAAATGGTACAGTGGTACCTCGGGATACGAACGCCTCTACTAACGAACTTTTCGGATTACGACCAGCTCCAGCCACAAAAATTTACCTTGATGTGCGAACTCTGCCTCAGGGTACGGCCATTTTTCTGCCCTGACACGTGGTCCGTGGCCATTTTCCCGCCCCTGACACGTGGTCCGCGGCCGTTTTCCCACCCCGCCGTGCGGCGCCCGGCCGTTTTCCCGCCCCGCCGCGTGGCACCCGGCCGTTTTCACGCCCTGCTGCGCGGCGCCTGGCCGTTTTCCCTCCCCTGACGCGTGGTCCACGGATGCCAGAACGGATTAACGGTAATTACATTGAACCTTATGGGAAAATTTGCTTCGGGGTGCAACCAAATTTGGAGGGCGGAACGGATTAACCGGATTTACATTGAACCCTATGGGGAAATTTGTGTCGGGTTACAACCAACTCAGGATACGCCCAGAGTCACGGAACGGATTAAGTTCATATCCCGAGGTACCACTGTATAATGTTATTTTCATAGCATGTCTTCTGAGCAGCAACTGAACCACAGTTGGCTCAGGTGTAAAGAGTGCCATGGGGACACTTGTCCTCATCCCAGATCAGTATAACCCTTGGGTGTGGAAAGGGCTTCTGGTGAGCTGAAGTTGTCCTCCACCTTGCCATTTATGGGCCTCCATAAAATGTACTTCCCGTTCACTCTCAATGCAGCATCTGTTAGGATATTCTCATGGGAAGAAGAACAAATTGCTTATCTTCAAACAAAATTGTTATGGCTGCAGAAGTCACGCCACCTGCACTGGTCTTTTAGTTTACACATATACTGCTATTTACTGCCACCTACTGGCGTCTTCATGCTAGTTACCTAAGGGGAGGTGCATAGTTCTAATAAATTGTGGGTGATTGTATGCCTCACTCCTAGTAGGTTTTTAGACATCATGTAATCATTTTATAGGTTATGTAGTTGTAACTAATAACTTCTTCTCTGAGAGTTTTTGGCTAGAGACTTTGTTAAACTTGTGTACTGGATAAGTCTTGGATACCACATAAATGAGAAGTGATTTTTTTATATGTTTTGCATGAAACTTGTATTTTATGTAGTTTTATTTTTCTCAATAAACAACCAGATATGTTTTATAACTTCTGGTCGGATTTCTTTGGAGAACAAGATAAGGACATTGCATTCTTTAAATCTCTCTACGCTGGTGTGTATTTTTGGTGTGGAATGTAATCACACCTCCACTGTACCTAACAGCATCATCTCTTCATCCTTGCCTTCAAAACACTCGATGAACTTGTCCTACCTTGTTTAAGGAATAGTTACATCTACAGTCACGCACTTGTGATGAAACTGGGAAAGCTGGCATACTCAGAGGACATAACAGAACAATGTCTTCTTATTGTATCCTTAGTCCAGATAAATAATCCTGATTATGATTTTTGGTACAATCTGCATCCCAGGAGAAAGAAAATGGGTGCTAAATCTTCAGCAATCATGGCAATCTGGCCATTCAGCAAAGTGATAAAGCCTGCTTAAGATTTGGACTAATGACCAAGGGGGATGCAGTGATAATAAGAAGCAGAATCACCCATACCTCCAGAATGGTATCCCAGACATTGTCAATTGTATAACCTCAGTGTAGTCATGTATATAGTATCATAGGATCATATCTAATCCTATGTTTGATTGAGGGCACATAGTTGATATAATGTAAAAATGGAGATGGAACTGAAGATGCACATCTTACAGTTAAGTTTAGCCCCTCCTAAATTTAGGCTTCCTAGTGTAGTTGAAGATTTCTTTTTATCAATTTTCTCTTCTTTTAGTCTCTGCATAAACACACACTTTTCCTACTTGAGGGCCCAAGCTCCTTCTTTAACAGTCTGACCGTTTAAGCAACTATAAAGCACCTAATATTTTCAAATGCAGACCTGAGAAACAGCAAGAGAGAGGGACCCAAAATTTTACCATAGGATATGGGAGGCCTTAGATCAGTCCTATCCTACTCTTCCATGCACTAGAATAGTGTTTCTCAACCTTGGTAACTTTAAGAGTTGTGGATGTCAACTCCCAACATGCTGGCTGGGGAATTTTCGGAGTTGACATCCACACATCTTAAAGCAAGCTGGCTGGGGAATTCTGGGAATTGAAGTTCACACTTCTTAAAGGTTGAGAAACATTGTACTAGACTAAAAGGTTGAGAAGGTTGAGAAACATTGTACTAGACTAAAAACCTGTTGCCACTGCTTGTATTCTGTTGGCTGAAATATCTAAAGAGTTCAGATTGGGAGCGGCTACATTTGATGGGGAGTTGGCATGTTGAAGATTTCAATTCTGGCATTTATCAAGTTAATGATGCTGTAGCATCAGTTTTTTCCCCTACGTACATTATTTTGTGGGCAAACTTCATCTGTCAATTTATGTATCTCTCTTATGTCATAAATTCACTCTGTGAAGTATATATTGTCACAAAGTCATTGAAGTTAAATTATGCTTGCAAGTGGTTTTCTGCATGATAGTGAAAAACTCAGACTGCATAGCCTAGAAGAATGCAACAGATTTGGCCAAACCCTGCATCCTAAGATGCAGTGATTAAAATCAGAATAAATTTGCATTTCCCTAGGATATAGCCTGTGATGATGACCCTGCTCTTCCATTATGACTGAGGCTTCAGTTAAACACTGTATCTGCTTCTCCCAAAGGCCATCACTGAATGCTGGGAAAATCAGAAACCTTTACATGTTCCGGATCCCATTGGTGAGACAATACCACCCAAGAAGCACGCCTTCTCTGTCATGACACCTGTCTTGTGGAACAGCCTCCCCCATGAGATATGGACAGTGCCAACCCTGCTAGCCTTCTGGAAGGCCATCAGGACCTGGCTTTTCACCCAGGCATTGGGGCCAGGATGTTAATGGTGTAGGTGTGGATGTGTTTGAATTTGTTGGTAGGGAGACTTTTTAGGGGCCTCAACCTAGTTTTTCAGAATTGACTAAGTTTGGATTTTGTCCTTTGATAGATGGACAGCTATATAAATGTGTTAAATAAATAAATAAATAAATAATTTAATTATAATAATTAATTAATTTTATAATAATTAATACATCATCATCATCATCATCATCAATAAATTTTATACTAAATGGCAGAGAGAACATGGCAGTAGTGCCCTTAAATGAAAGTAAATTTTGCAGACAGTCCTCCAAGGGCGAGTCTAATCATACGGTCTTGTGGGGAAGGTGTAGTGTGGGGTTGCCCAAAGTGGTCAGTATCGACCTCCAAGGATTGATGGGACTATCCATTACTGTTGTCATTGTGTTGTTGTTGTTGTTGTTGTTGTTATTATTATTATTCATAGTACTATGAGTTAAAGTCGTATTTATTAAATTATTTTCGTATAGTAAATGTTTGGGGATTGATGAACAATCTGAAATTTTATGAAGGGGTCAAGCTGAAGAGTTTGGGGGCCCCTGGGATAGGGCTTTTGAGGATTAGAAAAAGACAAGGAACAGTAATGGCAGGAGATCATGCTGGGGGCGAGCAAATGGTTAAATTGTTATTTAGCCTTCGGCTAGGTATTTGCTCCTTGGTGCAATCCCCTCCCCCACTACACCCCACCCTTGGTATACAGAGGGACCTGCATCACAATCACAGGGCTGTTCCCCTTTCGATTCAAGCCACAAGCATGGACATGTGCTGGCACCCTCTTTCTTGTGCTGTGTCCCAATGGGGTTTCATCTCACCTTCTTAACCTAAGGCTGCCCATCCATGAAGCACCAGAAGTCCTCTGCAGTTCCTCTTAAACAGCCAACCAGCCATAGCAGTTTTACCGCTGGTACAATCTGACCCACATCATCAACCATTCCATCAGTGATATGGACAGATAACCCATTGGTGCTAGGATTACCCAACTCCTACTGGCCAATCTAGGCTGCTGCAGGCAATCTCCCACCCTGGTCTCTAGGCACGGTCCTCCAGGGCTATCCTGCTTTGGGCACTGGGAGTGTCTGGATCAGCCAGAAAAACAGCTGGCCAGTGGTGGTGGTGGGGAGGCTGTGGAATGAAGCAGGAGAGAAAGATATGCCTCTTAGTCTCTCTCTCTCTCTGCCACTTCATGGCACAACCATGTCTCCCAGCTCTTGTTTCCTTCATCTGCCACTTCTCTCAGGCGGGCAGCTGATGCCCAAAATAAGAAAAGTGGCATAAAAGGGAGGCAAGTTCTGACAGACAGTAAATCCACGGATTTGGCCATCTGTCACAATGATCACCAATGACAGCAGTGATACTGAGAAGGTAGGGAGAGGGTAGCCTTCCCTGCATGGCAAGCGAGGATACCATCTTGTGGCCGCAAGCCAGAAAAGAAGTTGGAATTGTAAGAGGGACAGCAACAGCTGTTTTCATGGTTAGGTTTTTGGCTCACTGATGGGAAGAAGGAACACTTTAACTGAGGTATGAGGAAGGACCCTGGTTGAATGTAGTTAGATTCTGGAGCTTCTTCTGCTACAAGAGGCTGGCCATTGCTTCTTCAATATACAGTGGTACCTCGGTTCACGAATGCGTCTGTTCACAAACAATTTGGTTCGTGACCAGCATCGTTCGCAAAATTTTGCTTCTGTTCACGAACTCCGCATCGGGTGATGGACAGGATCCACGGCCATTTTCCCTGCTGTGACACGTGGTCATGGCTTCCTGTGGGGAGGGAGACTCTCCCTCCAAACAATAACCGCCTCCCCACCCGCCTTCCTATCCTCCACGCCAGAAGTCGCCTCAAGCAAGGTTAG
Organism: Python bivittatus; assembly: GCF_059951505.1. Classification (NCBI taxonomy): domain Eukaryota; kingdom Metazoa; phylum Chordata; class Lepidosauria; order Squamata; family Pythonidae; genus Python; species Python bivittatus. Next base: position 12,226,420 of record NW_028277124.1, on the reverse strand, counting down.
CATTCTTTCTCTTCATACTGTACTGTACTGTACTTTGTTTCATATTTTTGTGGTTTTAAAAAAAAATACATATGGTTCAGAATGGGTTAACATTATTTACATTGAACCTTATGGGAAAATTTGATTCAAGTCACGACCAATTTGGGTCGCAACCAGAGTCGCGGAACGAATTAAGTTCGTGACCCAAGGTACCACTGTATATGCTTGTTACCTTTGATTAAGCCAATAAAAACACTTATCTAGTTTGCATGAGATACTTTCTGTGATAACTTTGCTAAACACTATGTCCCTCCAAGTGAAGACTGCCATTAGCAGAATTAATAGTAGCATTTTTATTTGGTGGAAGCAAACAACGAAATTACAATATAATATAAACAAATAAAGAGTCAATTTAACGAATGTTACCTAACCCTAGCACTACCATAATTTCAATTTTTATTAGGTAGTGAAAGTAAAGCAATGGTTTTTCTAACCTCGTGAGGTTCAAAACAGCTGTTGAAACACTTTTTTCCCAGCTTCTTTCTGAACCTCATGCAATCAGATGCCAAACGTTCAAGGGGTAGTCAATTTTGCAGAGCAGGTGCAAGATGGGAAAAGGTTCTGAAATATGAGATGGTCATTCTACCACGAGGGGCAACTAAGCAAGTCTGATTGCATCATTGAGTTGAGCACATGGGAACATAAATTTCAATCAAATTATTCAACATGCCAACTCCATATCAAATGTAGCCACTCCCAATCTGAACTCTTTAGATATTTCAGCCAACAGGATACAAGCAGTGGCAATAGGTTTTTAGTCTAGTACAATGTTTCTCAACCTTGGCACCTTTAAGAAGTGTGAACTTCAATTCCCAGAATTCCCCAGCCAGCTTGCTTTAAGATGTGTGGACATCAACTCCGAAAATTCCCCAGCCAGCATGTTGGGAGTTGACATCCACAACTCTTAAAGTTACCAAGGTTGAGAAACACTATTCTAGTGCATGGAAGAGTAGGATAGGACTGATCTAAGGCCTCCCATATCCTATGGTAAAATTTTGGGTCCCTCTCTCTTGCTGTTTCTCAGGTCTGCATTTGAAAATATTAGGTGCTTTATAGTTGCTTAAACGGTCAGACTGTTAAAGAAGGAGCTTGGGCCCTCAAGTAGGAAAAATGTGTGTTTATGCAGAGACTAAAAGAAGAGAAAATTGATAAAAAGTAGTAGTTCAGGCAACAAAATGAGATAGCAGCACTGAAATCTAAGCTGTAATGGATTTTTATAAAAGGTATGAAGGTTTTATAATTTTTCAACAAGAGGTGTACTTGGGCTGGGTTGCAAAAATCAGGTGATTATATGTTAGCAAAGAGATTTAACAACTCCTTGCTCCCATCTAGCAGTTATTGGGATGTTTGCAGCTCAGATCAGGTAGCCCTACTGAACAACTCCCAAAACATCCACACAAGTACAAAAATCACGGACCCTCCTATTATAAACTTGCTAAATAAATTGTTCACGGCACTGCGCCCAAAGGTTTTATAAAGGTGGTGTCATGACTGGGCTAGAGAGGAGTTGGATGACCTCTTTTTCTACCATGAGCATAGCAGAGCTGGTTGATGCCTTTAACATCCAGATAAGACAGGATCCAGATGTTCCTTCTGCAGTGGCTACTATTCACTGGAGTTCCTGAAGAGGGACGAAGGTGAGACCATTCAAGGATTGAGAGTAAATCTAAAACAGACTTTAAAAATGCCCTCTAACATTGACTTCCCGATGGCTCTCTCTTTTGGCACAGAGCTCTTCTTATAATTCATCAGTTTCATTTCTGTGGACTCTTCCAAATGTAAAGAAACCGTAACTGAAAGAGGCAAGCCTTTTCTCCATCACATCTCTCTTTCAAGGAAGAACATTGGCACACTTTTGCCACACATTTGTGAAAAAATGGTGGGGAAATGTTAATCCATGCTTACTCGAACGTGGCCCTTAGAGTGCTAGAAGGTGTTGCAGGAACAAAGAAACATTTTAGCACCTACTGTATGTCACTGAATTGCAGCTGGATTGAGCAGGGCAGAAGGTGGTAAAAGTTCTCAGTAAATTTGGTATTTCTGTCACTGTATTCTAGATCAGTGTTTCTCAATCTTTGCGACTTGAAGATGTGTGGACTTCAACTCCCAAAATTCCCCAGCCAGCCATGCTGTCTGGGGAATTCTGGGAGTTGAAGTCCACACATCTCCAAGTCGCCAAGGTTGAGAAACACTGTTCTAGATGGAAACATCATGGAGAAGGTGGATTTGGTGACAGTGGGGGCTGAAGGAGTCATAAAAAATGGAGGGGTCATCAACAAGTTTGAGACAAGCCAAATGTGCCAAAGCTCAAAATAAGCCCCGTCCAATGTGGTTGCTGCGAGTTTCAATTATGAAAGACCTCCCCCTTTGAACCAACAGGATGTCCCAGATAAATTAAATACAAAGTAGACATCCTTGAAGATATAAGAAGCCCTTCACAGTTGAGCATCCTTGTATTGATTAGACTTCCCCATCTCTTATCATTCTGCTTTTTATGGATGTCAGAGTCCTTGACCCCCTTGGTCGTCAGTGATGAACTGATTAAACTCTATTTGTAAAACCATCTCCACTGAATGTGCTGAGGGTGATACAACAAAAAGTAAAATAAGCCAGGAAGTTGCTGGTAATGCCACTTCATTTTGCATAAAGGTCTTTTGAAAAATTCATTTGTATAAAAAATTTACTGCAGTTTAGGAAGTGTGCTCCTGGGAACAAATTAAACCCAAGAAAGGAAAAAGATAAGTTATGCATTGGTTTGATGCCATCTGCTGGATATTGAGGACATTTAAATGCTCAGGACAGCTTGTCTCTGTCAACTTTCAAGCACTGGAAAACACAAAGGGAATATAAGAAAGCTGTATCAATTACTGTTTTAACTTTTCCTTGTAATAATTCCCTAAAAGCTTGAAAAATCTACACAAGACCAATACGAAAGTTAGGAGAGATAATCTGAATTTCATCTAAAAACTACTGAAAATTGTCTTTACCTTGTGCCATGGCATATGAGCAGAGGCACCAGGGAAATCTCATTGAAGGAAGCATCCTGTAATTGGGGTCCTGCCATAGCAAAGCTCCCTGCTCATCCCCTGCCACGCCTCAAGTGGAGTGAAAAATCACAGAGGGAACTTTAGTGAATGGAGCAGCACAGGATGCCCTGAGAGGGCTTTCAGTGACAAATCCACACTTTGAACTGAACTTGAAAACAGAGCAAAATGCTATTGAAAACCCCTGTCTCATTCTGTATAGTCTGTATTGTCTTGGCTCAAAATACCTATTTTATCTGGAAGTGTTAGCTGGCAAGATAGAGTAAATGAGGACAGTGCTAAGTGCAGGACCTGTCAACATACCGAGACCTATACAATTCTGTTCCTTTTTTTTTTTTTTGGTTAGACTTTTTTTCAGTGGTGGGGGGGAAAAAAAGCTAAGTTATAGCTTATTTTGGAACCCTAAACTCTATGTGATTTCAGGGAGCAGCTTTACTGACAGATGCTTAGCTTGATTCATGGATTTCTGAGCTTCCAAACAGCCACCTTACAGGCCAGCTGAACTTCCTTAGTTTTTACATGCAGCCTTGGGTAAAAGCATTATAGTAGTACAAAGTAAACAAAGCAAGACTAGAAACTGAAGCAAATCTAATTTTGCTTCGATAGAGCTTCACTTTTTTTTTTAATGGTGATCAATCAAACTGCCAATTGATAATGGTTAAAGGCATTCTCAGGGAACTATCGGCTACCAGCTTGTTAGTCAGGGAGTGTTTTGTCACCCAATTTGGTGAGTTCCTTTGGCCGGTGCAGCTGATTTCCCACCCACAATATTTCCATCTGGTCTGGATAAAATCTGCTGCTGAGTAAATCTGAATTCCAAATCATTTTCTCTTCATGCTCCTTGCAGTCAGAGCCACTGGATGACTTCCCCAAGTGTTTCATCGAAACCTAAGATAGGAAACCATTTGGGGGCTGGCAGACACACTGGGAATTTGGAGGATACTGTATGTTGTGGGTTTGCTCAGTCACAAAGAGCTGCACCCATTGAATTCAGCACCGGCTGACGTTCCTCCCTGCTGATTGACCGATTATATTTCTCATCTCTCCAACAACCAAGGAACAACTGGCATTTTTGTAAACAGAGGTTGATGCTCTATTTTGCATTACACCCCTTCCCTTTTTGCTCTTCTTTTGGAATTAAAGCCAGGTGGGAAATAGTCTGAAGATGTGTTTGCAGGGAGACTGATGCCAGTTGTCAGCGCAGAGGGGCCAGGCACAGCCTTATAGCATTCCACAAACCCCCAAAAAGGGGGGAAAGGGGAAATACTTATTATATCAGTCCATCAATTATTTTATTACAGGTTACAGATCCAACATGCCTATCAGAAAAATTAGAGAGATAAAAGAATGGAGGAAAAATACTGCATAATAAAATAGTGAATTTTAAAAACCCACGATATAATGCTCTAGTCCAGTGTTTCTCAATCTTGGCAACTTTAAGATGTGTGGACTTCAACTCCCAGGCTGGGGAATTCTGGGAGTTGAAGTCCACACTTCTTAAAGTTGCTGATGTTGAAAAACACCGGACTAGAATAATCGCTATTTGAGTGGCCAAAGCCCACCATGGTTAAGAACCTGATGCAAAGGGTTTGGTTTTAGCTGGCTGGGGAATTCTGGGAGTTGAAGTCCACACAAATTAAAGTTGCCAAGGTTGAGAAACTGTAGGGCTTTATGCAGAATGCTACACGAGGCAGCCCTCTCAAATCAGCCCCCAATTAGCTGGCCATTCATAATTTAAGCTTCTTGTCTGCCAGATGGCTATGATAAGTCTCCTGTAAATTCGCCACCTGGCTGAGGAACTGCATTTATTAGAACGTCGCGCGATGCAACAAGCGCGCGGGAGAACCTCTCCAGCTCTGCTAAACCCCCGACTCTCGCTTTGCGGGGCATTTAAAAATGGCCGCTCCACCCCGGCCCGGAAGTGCCTCTCTAGGGAAAAGGCTCTCGCCTCCCTCCACGTGACCGGGAGAGAGCTGGGCGTTGTCGGCGCCTGAGCCGCCTCCGCTCTGGGCGCGTGCGCAGAGCAGGCCGCTTCTGCCGTCGCTGGAGCGCGGCTGTGGGAGAGAGTGTCGCTCTCTATGGGGGAGAGAAGATGGCTCCCTTCCCGGAGGAGGTGGATGTTTTCACGGCCCCGCACTGGCGGATGAAGCAGCTCGTCGGGCTCTACTGCGACAAGGTAGGAAAGGGACTGAAGGGCGCCGCGGCAGCCGCGGCTTTACCTCAGGCGCCGCGACACACCCCCGCGCCTCGGCCTCGGCCGGTGGGACGGAGGCAATGCGCCTGCGCGCGAAAGGGAGGGGAGCCCTGCGCCTGCGCAGTTGGGCCGCCGCTTTGCGCGCGACGTAGCTCTAGCTCTTCTTGCTTTTCTTCTTTTAGAGGTGCTGATTTTTTTTCTTTTAAGCCGGGAAGGAAAACTTTATCCCCCTGTGGGGGGAATAACTGGCCCAGAGTCACTGGATTCCCTCTCTCCGCCCATCCCTTTAATCTCTGGACGACATGGGCTGCATTTGTTGGTTCCTTAAAGGAGTGTTTCTCAATGTTAGCAATTTGAAGATGGGTGGACTTCAATTCCCAGAAACCCCCAGCCAGCCATGCCTGGATGGGGATTCTGGGAGTTGAAGTCCACTCATCTTCAAGTTGCTAAGACTGAGACTCACTCCTTTAAGGAGTTGAAGGTGCAAAGCGACAGCAGCCTGGTGAGGTAGGCCAAGCCAAATCCAGGGGCATCTGAAAAGGTTGTCCCCCCACTTGCCAGTCACTCCCTTATGAATGCAAGGAACTTCTCTTTGCAACATGTTAATATTGCTATATTTTTCACCAGCCTTCTGAACCTTTTGTTAAGGCCTAAGATAAAGAGATCTTAATGTGTTATTTTATTTTACTGGGCTTATCAGCAGCTCCTGTCAAATCCAGCTCTGAGCAGGGTACATGTGAACCTTTGTAAACTGGGATAACACATATGACATTCATTACAATAAAATAGCAGAAACCACCATTCACAAACATAATAACATATAGAAGCATTTGTTGTTCAGTCGTTAAGTCGTGTCCGACTCTTTGTGACCCCATGAACCATATTGCACCAGGTCTTCCTGTCCTTATAGAAGCATACAGACCGGGAATCTATTCACCCAGAAAAAACAGTGTTGTTGCTAAGATCTGTCTACTTGGTTGAAGCAGTCTGGTAGTAACTGCTACTTTTGTTTAATTATTGATTAAGTTTTATGCAACTCTTCTTCCAAATATTTGTTTTAAACAGGTTATGGCCATGAGATCTAGTCATTTGAGATCACATGCTACTGGGCATACAAACAAGTAGCTGAGTCATTTGTGTTCTCCGTACCCAGCCATAAATTTCTGAACTAACAAAAGTTTTAGGAGTCTCTGGTGAAAGAGAATCCAGGACGGCAGAGAATTGGTCTTTTGAAAAGAAATTCTCTGTGTAGTTGAGCTGTTGTTTGGCACAAGTATTAGATTCAAAACAAGTCAACTAAATACGAATTGGAATCAAACGTTTAATGAATTTTCTGTCCTAGTCTCTCCCTCTCTCTTTTTTTTGCTGCAAGTAATAATGACATTGTGCTTAAGTTATAGTTTTTCTCGCTTTTCAAGACCTTGGTGGAATGCAAAAGTTGGGAGAACAGAGCAAGGGCAATCCTCTGAAAGTCTCTGTCTGTAATTAATACACAGCATATGCAACATGATCTCTTGACTGTAGTCAATTAAGAATCAATTTGCAAAGCTAGAAATTAGACATTTGCACAGAGATCCAACTTTGGGAAATTAAGGAACCAGTTCTTGATCTATAAAGGAATTTTAGGTTTGCAATTATAAAAAATTCAGAGCATTGTCATCATTACAACCTGTCTGCAGATGGAAACAATGCAACTGGAGAAAGACATATTTGTAGCATAATCTAGCTTGTCCTGATGAAGTAGACTACAGTCCGTGAAAAGTTATATTTTAAGGGTTTGTTTTTCTTCAGGGTGCTATGGGATTGTTTTGCTTTTACAGATTAACTTGGCTAAGCAGATAATATTTAGTTATAATGTATTTGGACTTTATTATTATTGGTAAAGTGTAAGGTATTCTAATACATTTCCATTTAAAAATAAGTGATGGCATTTATCCAATAGAGAAGATGTGATTCTGCATTTTAATCTGCAATATAGGAAAAGGATTACTAGACATTCCACAGGACATTTGTGACTTGTATTTCAAAACAAGATTAAGAAAGGCACAAAGTAAATTCCAGACTGTAGATACACTTAAAGTAAAGTCACTGAAACTTAAGTTAGTTTACTGCAGCAATATCAAAGTGTGCTTAAAGTAACAAATGCAGTAGAACAATTAAGGAACTGGTTCCTTAATTTCCCAAAGTTGGATCTCTGTGCAAATGTCTAATTTCTAGCTTTGCAAATTGATTCTTAATTGACTACAGTCAAGAGATCATGTTGCATATGCTGTGTATTAATTACAGACAGAGATTTTTTTTAGATACTGCCAGTTAATTCTTAGGGAAAAATATTTAGGTATGGTGAGAAAGAAGGGGATGAAAAGCTAGTTCCTTTTGATAGAAAGTACAGGATCAAAAAACTGCGTAATATGCTTCAAGAAAGGAGAATTATCTAAATTGCTTGGGTGTGCCTTTGACTGAAAGACAGGGTTCCTCTGCTCTCTTATTGTGCTTTGCCATGTGCTCCTGGTCAAAGCAGAAGGGGACCTGAGATCTTTGGAATGTTGTCCATCAGGTATCACTTTGAGGATGCGCAAAGGGAACTTAATGTTTGGGCTTGATGCTCACCCGTTTTTCTCCTTGGCTTAGTCCTCTTTTTCTCCTCCATTCCTGGAAGAGGGGTCAGGAGTGCCTTCCACTCAAGGCACTGTACTTCTGGATCCAGTAAACTGGTTCGGTTTTCTGCTGACTCATATCCTGGGATGTGGTCATGCTTGCACAGTGCTTTTCTGTGCCTGTCTGCCTTTTAAAAAGAAGCTGACTTACTAAAAGCAGCTCTCTGTAGTTTTATTTATTTATTTATCATATTTGTATAGCCACCCGTCTCACAAGAAAGTGATTCTGGGTGGCATACAACACTCAGTTAAAAAGAAAACCAATAAATACATAAATAAATAAAACAGTCATTATTAAAAGTATAAAAACTATTAAAACGCACACAACAAGAGAGGATGATGTTAATCACAGTAAGGGAACCATCGCAAGATCTTCCTGGTCCCCTGGGACCCCCAGGCCCAATCACATAGCCAGGTCTTGAGGGACTTGCAGAATGTTAAGAGGGAAATCTCACTTCCAGGGGGAGAAGATTCCACAAGGCAGGTGCCACGGCAGAGAAGGTCCAACTCCTGGGCCCTGCCAAATGGAATTCCCCGGCAAGTGGGACCCACAGCATGGACTCCCTGCCAGACTGGATGGGACAGGCAGATGTAATCGAGGAGAAGTGGTTCCTCAAATAACCCAGCCCCATGCCATGAAGGGCTTTAAAAGTCAAAACCAGTACCTTGAATTGGACCCAGAAGCAAAGTGGCAACCAATGCAGCTGGTGGAGCAGAGGTGTAATGTTTACCCTTCTAGGGGCTCACATAATTGTCCATGCTGCTGCATTTTGCAGCAGCTGAAGCTTCCAGATACTCTTCAAGGGCAGCCCCACGCAGAGCACATTACAGTAGTCCGAACGAGAGGTGACCAGGGCATGAACGACTGTGAGCAGAACCCCCCGATCCAGGAACGGATGCAACTGGTGCACAACACAAAGCTGTACAAAGGCCCGTCTAGCCACGGCTTCCACCTCTCTTCAAGCAGGAGTTGTAAGTTCAGGAGGACCCCCAGATTGTGCACTGGGTCTGTCTGGAGCAGTGCCACCCCATCCAACACCAAGGACGATCAAGGTGGAGAAATATATATTAAGCTAAAATAATTGCAAAAGACTCTGGGCTTTCTGAAGCTTATGTTTTTGTAAAGAGGAAAGAGTTTTAATGCATAGCACACTCAAATCCTGTTTCAGTTTGTTGAACTGAGCTCTGTTTATTTTGAAAGAGTTTGTACAGGTAGGGTAGTATGAGGAAGTACTGTACTTGAACAATTGGTTTCAGCACAAATAAAATTGATGATGCTGGTGGAGTTGCAGGTGTCAGGTTCGGTCAGCACGAGGTTTCAGGGAAGCACGGGGCTGCAGGGAAGCTCGCAACCAGACCACGCGGAATCCACCGGCGGTAGCTAGCGGGGAAAAGAGGAACCGAAAGCGCCGCTAATTAACGAGCCACCTGCGGCCAGCTAAACAGGAAAACCGCAGCGGAAGCTTTTAATTACGAACTGATAACGGCGCGAGCAAGCAAGGAACGGGGCCGCAGGGCAGCGAAACAAGATCGCAACGCAGCACAGAACCCGCGGGTCTGCACGTAGCAGGGAGGGGCCAACCCAGCCGGAGGGGGACTGGCAATCAAGGACAATGGACTCTGACCGACCCTGCCATCATGAACGATCAGGGGGGACATTGGGGGGCCTAATTGCCCACAGCCGCAACGCGATCACGAGGCGGGAAAAAGCGCGGGAAGGGGGGAATATAACAAGTGATGCAATTGTACCAAGCCAGTCCTGGCTTTGCTTGTGACTACTACGTTACGCATGAGTAAACCTTCTTTGTGAACCACACGTGTCACGAGAGTTTCTCTGTCGAACGGGGCAAATCTCACAGCAGGCAACTCGGCCATTATGAAGACACAAATGTAGAAAGTGGAGGCGTAGTTGTGTGTCAGTCGTTTAAGTATTCATCACCTGAAGATCACTTCTATCACCTGAAAAAAGGTTTCTTTTTTTGTTCTGCAATGTAACTATGAAGATACCTAATAATAGAAAGCAGTGTGTATACTTTTTGGTCTGTAAAGATGCCAAAAATGGGGGTTTGGTGATTTCTACTGTTTATTAGGGTTTTGCAAAACATTTGAAAGTACTATTTCACAAAGCATTTTGGGTGGATAGTGCAGGCCTCCCTGAATATTAAAATAGCTAAGTCCTCTGGAAGAATTGGGGCAACAGTGTCTGTGGAAATAAGTGTACAGCCAATTCTTTTCACTGATAGTGCCAGTGGAAGAAGTGTTGGGGAACATTGATCTTCAAGGTTATAGTTGAAGATTCAAAAGCAATTAAACCTTCTGTTGCTTTTCTTCAGGCAGCTGCTGATACTGTTTGTACTAGATTAGATTTGGATGCGAATAGAACACTCAATTTGAAAGATTGTAGTACTTTTGCTTTCTGTAACAGAATTGTTGACAGTTCTGCTGGCTAAAATGATTGCTTTGGAATTGCATCATTTATGCATTCTTAGGATTCTTGGAACATTAACAACATGGTTTAGGCTTGCCATACAATTATGATATTTCAATCTGAAATTTACAAGATTGTCAAACATTTAGACAAGTTACTGTTGGGCAGAGACACAAATGTTCTTAATGATAAGGGTGTGTGCAAAATGAAAAGTATGTTTTATTCTAATCAGTAAACAAAATATTGACCCAGAATGGTCTGTTATATAAAGGACTTTATATAAATTAAAGATATGGAATAAATAAATGTTATTGAAGTTAAATCTGAATTTTTTTCAGTATATGTTAAAACCACTGAGGTTCAAATTTAGTTAGGAATTTATAGTTGGCTAATGCCTTCTTAGAATTAGTTTCTTAAAAATTAATTCAGAGAAAATATAAATTTCTAATCTGCAACCCTCATCTATTTTTTTTCCAGCTTTCTAAGACAAATTTCTCCAACAACAATGATTTCCGAGCTCTCCTCCAGTCCTTATATGCTACATTTAAAGAGTTTAAAATGCACGAGCAGATTGAAAATGAATACATCATTGGTTTGCTTCAGCAACGTAGCCAAACTATATATAACGTACATTCGGACAATAAATTGTCAGAGATGCTTAGCCTCTTTGAGAAAGGGTTGAAAAATGTAAAGGTGAGTTTGTTTGATTTTTGGCTTGTTAAAATTAAGTAATTATTTGAAGATTAGCCTTAAGAAAGCAATAGCAACATTGCACATGGATACTTAATCATAAATACTGAGACTATCATTTTAATTGGTAAATATATGAGTTTGTGAAAGGACAATTTTTGTTTGCTGCTGTAACATATTCAAAAGAGAAAATGTTTTGATATATTTATAACTTTTATCCAAAAGTGTTGTTGTGAAATTTTCCTTTGGTATCTAAATCTGGTGAAATGTGCTCCTAGCCCATTTAGTTAAGCCACATCCTTTTGCTTAGAGGTTGTGTTCAGTTGGATAGTATGATGGAAGACATGAGCAGGGAGGATTCTGGAATGGAACTTCAAGGTTGCCAGGAAGGGGAAGAGAGGTTCCAGGGAAAGCACCTCATCAGCCCCCAGCCAGAGTGTGGGAAAGTCAAGAGAAGGAGACTGGCCCCTCCCTAAGGGCATCATGGTTATAGTTGCTGTGGTTGGGGATTAGAATTAGTCTGGCGAGATTCTGTCTATTAAGTGTAAGCTAATAAAGGAGCTGAACTGATTTTGGACTGTCTCGCTGTTGTTCTTGGGCTGAACCTGACAGATAGCAAACATAATCTTTTAAAGAAGCAAGTATCGCAATGCCCACTGTAATCCCAACTTTTTGCATCTGAAAGATTAGAATTAGAATTGGAAAAGCAGTAGAGACAGTGGTTTAAATTACCAAATGTTTGAAGCCCAACTTCAGTATTTCTTCATATTTGTCTTTAAAATGTAATGATCTAATAATTTAAATTGAGTTTATTAATTTAATAATTAGTTCAAACATATTTGTAACTTGAATGGCATGTCGTTGTATGATGAATTTTGAAAACTAATTTTCAGAATGAATATGAGCAACTCAACTATGCGAAACAGCTAAAGGAACGATTGGAAGCTTTTACCAGAGATTTCCTTCCTCACATGAAAGAGGAGGAGGAGGTGAGTAGTGATTAGGGAATGATTAAACGTTTTGATAAATGTTTCCTTTATTTTTAACATTTGGAGTGAGCAGTGTGTATTCAGCATTATTTTTGTAAAAAGACAGATTTTGCTATTTATATGTTAAAAGAAAATACTACTTCATGATTTCTGCCCTTTTTTAGAATGTAGCTGCTAAACTGAGAAGATATTCAGTTGAAAATATCCTGAGGTTTCAGAAGATTCATCCCACAGCTTGCTCCTTTGCCCACCATAGTGTTTCAGTGTGAAATGCTTATGGCTACTTGCCCTTCCTTCTCAGTCTGCCTGCAGTGTTCTGTGGCATTTGGAACAGCCTCCCTTGGCCATTGGATTGGTCGTTTGAAATAAGGAAAATCTTCATACTTAGAGAGTTTCACACAGCACAGATAGTTTAAACTATTTCTGTAAATAAACAAATGTGTTATTCCCCTTTCTGTAAACGGGAACAAGATATAATTACCTTCAATTTGTGAAATGTTAATATGAAGCACACCAAAATAAACCTGGTGTCACAATAATTCTTTTAGTTGGCCTTTAATACTAATTAAATTTTACACTTGATATGGCTAAAAGCCTTTTTATGTAAAAACTAGATACAGAATATATTTCAGAATTGTCAAGAACATGTATTCCAAATGGAAGTTCTATAAGACCAAACTGTCTTTAGATGCATGTTTCTTGTACCCTGGTGTGTTTACAACAGAAGCGAAGTGACACTTGAAAAACTATTTGTGATATGACATTGGGGGGGATTTATATTCAAAGCAAGAACATTAAAAAAAATATCACGGAGCCACTGTACATGCAGGTACCTGCCTTAGCTTAAATAACTCTGTGGAGATAACAGTTAAGTCTTGTACGGTATTGCAGTCTGAGACCAAAGCTGGAATTTATCCCAGCGGATCCTGCTGAGTGAAAGGGCAGCTTGTATCTATCTATTTCTCTTTTCCCCACCTCACTCTGGGTGCTCTGCTGACTACTGCTGGTATGGCACGATTGTGCTCTTACATTGAGTGTAAATGAGGCAGGTATAGGGGTTTGCCATAACTTCTCAATCTCACTGGAAAGCCTTCCATCTTTGTAGCAGAACTATAGAGAAACATTTTATTCATTAAATTCCTATGCTACCCTTTAAAACAGCTATGTCTTCCAGGGTGGCTTAAAAAGACTAAAGTTGGCCAGTGTTTTTTTTTAATTAGTTGAGTTCTGATAATGTTAGGAATTTATTTATTTATTTCATATAGCTGTCCATCTCACGTATGCGACTCTGGGTGGCATATAATAAATGTTTTGAAATTTTGAAATGCTGTTCGAAAGAAATGAGTAGACTTGAACTGCTTCTTTTTAAAAGTAGTATTTAATACTACTTTTAGTGTATTAGTGTTCTAAAGGTTAGAACATACTTTAAATGAGTTCCTAATATCACTCCGAATATTATATCTGCAAAACAGTTAACCCTGTGTATACATAGTTACTTTTCTTGCATGTGTGGTATGCTTGTCATGGTAGTGTAAAGAAGAATCTATGTTATTTTTTAAAAATTGCTGATTTGGCAGCTTTTTTGAAGAATTAGAACATTGGGTGTTTCTACATGAAAATGTGCTGAATTCTCAAGATTGCTGGTTTTTTAAATAATAATTTTGCTGCTATCTTCATCTTGATATATACTATTTTTATATGTTTTATTATCTGTCAAATATGTTGGATCTTGTGGGACAAGCATGATTCTTGAATTCAACATGGTTTTATAAAAAGTAAAGAATATTTGACTGCACCAAAAGCCTGAAACTTTCCAAATGTTAGAAAAACTGTAGCAAAAAAATGCAAGTTAGAGCTGATGTTCAAATAGTGACAATAATTATCTGTTAGGTTTTCCAGCCAATGTTGATGGAATATTTTACTTATGAAGAACTGAAGGACATAAAAAAGAAAGTAATTGCACAACACTGCTCACAGAAGGAAACTGCAACAGAAATACGTAGAGGGATTAGTCTTTGGAATCAAGCAGAAGAGCTCCAGAAAGCTTTTAAATATTCTGTGGATGAAAAAGCAGATCAAGGTAAACCCCTAAATTGAAAGTAGCTGTTAATGGGTAATTGGGTGCATAATTCCAAAAGTCCCCTTTTTAAAAAAGATCCCCCCCACCCCGGGATGTTGACAGCATTCTCTTTTGCCACTGTTCTACAAGTGCCTCCTTAGAGCTGAATTCTGCTAAGACTGGCCAATTTGTCAAGCTCCTGCAGAGTCTTTTCTCCTGTGTTTCAGAAACTGAAGAACCAGGGCAATCTACCAGCATTCTTCATCTTCCTTCTGAGGTGATGCTGACTATTTTTAGTTATCTTAGCCCTCAAGAATTATGCCGATGTAGTCAAGTCAGCACCAAATGGTCACAGTTAGCGAAAACGGGGTTTCTCTGGAAACACCTTTATCCTGTGCACTGGGCCAGAGGTAAGAGACTGCACTATCAAGCCTTCTAGAAGTCCTAATTACCATTCCTGGTAATTTGTAGTTATTTTAAACTTGTTGAGGAAAAAAAACTTTTGTGATCAAGCATTATTAATTACGTATGTTGTACAGGTAGTCCTCAGTTAACTACTTCCTCATTCAGTGACTGTTCAAATTTACAACAGCACTGAAAAAGTAGATTTATGACTGGTCCTTGAACTTAATGGCAGTCGCAGCGTCCCCGTGGTCACATGATCACGATTCGGGTGCTTGGCAACCAGCATGCATTTACAATGGTCACAGCGACCTGCAGTCTCGTGATTGCCATTTGTGACCTTCACAACTGGCTTCCAACAAGCAAAGTCAGTGGGGAAGCTGGCAGTAAGTTGCAAGTTGTGGTCACATGACATCGCGTTTAATGACTCTGCGTGATTCTCTTAATGGCTGCAGTGGAACTGACATTGTAAGTCAGACACAGTCACATGATGTTTTACTGAATGAACATGTCGCTTAGTGATGGAGTTGCCAGTCCCAGTTGTGGTGGTTAAGTGAGGACTACCTGCATGTCCTATGACATCTCATCATTTAATTTTGTTCAGTTGATCTAAATATTTATGGTTTCATGGTGTGAAAATCACTCCAATAATTTTCAAACTTGGATTTGCTAAGTTCTCTAGACTAGGACCTATACAATTAACACTGCATTATCTTCAGTTATATGTGTACAATACTATAAGCCACGTAGATTACATGACCTTAAGTTAGGCAGTCTCCTGTCCTTGCTTTTGAAATATAGCATTTATAAATTTAGGAGTTTTAAGACCCAGTCTATTCTGTTTTTAATTATATGCAAATTATATGAATATCTTTACTGAACTGAGTAAATTGAAGGCCTGGCTCTGCCATCTGACCTGGGGTGGGGAGGGAGGATATCAGAAATGGGGTTGGCTGGCCCCTTAGCGGCCTGGTGTGGCCCCTATCGGCCTCTTGGATTTTTTAGCTTTTTTATTTTTGTAATGTCTGGTTTTTATAACTTTTAATTGTATTTCTGATTTTAGTTTGTTGTAAACCGCCCAGAGTCCCCCATTGTGGGGAGATGGGCGGGGACAAGTCAAATAAATAAATAAATAAATAAAATAGATTTTTGCCACTTTATTTATTGAGATTTTTTATTTTTCCCCCTACATCTTGTTTTAAACTCTTTAACTATTAAAATTATTAACATTTTCTGATGGACATGAAGCTCTTTACCTGTTTCTGGCAGCTTAAGAGATGGGTATGTGCTGTCTCTGGGATTAATTTGTGGATGATTAAGCCACTGAAGATTTAGTAGGCTGGAAGGGTATTGCAGCACACCAATCTTGCATGTACCGCTTTGAAACCTGTAAGGATTGATGATAAGAGAGCAATATGCAGTTTTTTAGCTTTTCTCTTATGGCATTTTTACACACCTGGGATCTGGTCTTGATTATGGGTAACACCAAGCCTTCTTTAATTAAATGCTTTCTCATTGGCTGATCAGGAAACTGGTCCCATGGCCCACCAGGTGATCTTGATACAGAGCCAGATGAAGAATGGGCGAAAAACAGGAAAGATGAAAGTCGTGCTTTTCATGAATGGGATGAAGATGCTGATATAGATGAATCTGGTGAGCTGTCTCCCTTTTTCAGTTTTGCCTGTCCCAAAGATCTGACCATTGAGTATTGCATTTTAACCTCATAGTTCACTTTCACAAAAATGGTCAGCTATGAGAATTCAAGCTGGAATATTGTTATGTACGTATTGTGTCTGTTTTGAAACTGTTACACTGTCTGCCAAGTGCTGATCCTTGCCTTTTAAAACCTTCCATAGGGTGAGATCAGGGTAGATTACCGTCTTCCATCCCAATATTCATGCCTAAGTATTAACTCATTGTTGGAAGCTCTTCTCAAAGTTCTCAGGTCTTCTGAAATGAGGTGATGATCAGAGAGTGGTAGGGGTAGATCATGTTATTTCCCCATTTGAACTGCTTTTTTTTTCCCCTGATTAATTTATTAGTACCTCTGTTCTTTTCAAAAACTCTAAGCACTTTCAAAAATATTTACTCAGATTCTTTTGTTCTCCTGTGTTAAATTTGAATTGCTTTCCTTTGATTATTTTGTTTCTTAGCCACTTTGGGAGTTTTGTTAAACAGAAGAATGGCATAAAACTATATTACATTAAAAATGTTGTAACCTGCCTATATCTTCTAAAATAAAATTAGTTAAATCTAATCGGTTTTATTGAATAGGTAGTTATATAAATGTTGGTAACGTCTCTTGAATTTTCTTTTTGATAACAGGGTATTATGATGTTTCCCTACATGTATTGACAGTTGTTGTTTATTTATTTATCTAAAACATTTATATAGCTGCCCATCTCATACTGAACTCTGGGCGGCTCCAAACCAACAATTAAAACAGCATCAATAATAAAACAACATAATATTTATATCTATTAAAACCATAAACATTAAGAAAAATCTGGCACCAATGTTAAACTTCCACATGCAGTCCATCGTTAAATCCTCTCATCCACCTCACCCTATCCCAGTGCTTGGGGGGATAAGCTAGGTGTTAAGTGCTTTTCAGAAGGCTAGAGGCCTGCTGAACTTCAAGGGGAAGAGTGTTCCATAGGGGAGGGGCTGCCATGGAAAAGGCATGCTTCCTAGATCCCATAAGACGGCAATGTTTAAGGGAAGGGATTAGGAATGTGCCCACCCTATGTGATCTGGTAGGACAGGTAGATATCCTAAAGGAGAGGCAGTCCCACAGATAACCTGGCCCTGTGCCATATAGGGCTTTAAAGGTAATAACCAGCACCTTGAATTGCACCTGGAAGGAAACAGGAGCTAGTGCAGCTCACGCAACAGAGATGTTACATGGGTAAAGGGCAGCTCCATGTAGAGCACATTGCAATAATCCAAGTGGGAAGTGGCCAAGGCATGAGTGACCATGAGCAAGGCCTCCCAGTCGAGAAAAGGGCACAGTTGGCATGCCAGACAAATCTGTGCGAAGGTCCCCCAGCCATAGCTGCCATCTGCTCCTCGAGCAGGAACTGTGGGTCTAAGAGAATCCCCAAATTGTGCACCAACTCAATCTGGGGGAGTACCAGCCTGTCCAGAGATGAAATATTATCTGGACCTGGGGGCCAAAACCCCAGAGCCTCTCCATCTTGCCAGGGTTGACTCAAAAGGGGAGTTCCAGACCCTTACAGCTGCCAGGCACTCAGCCAGCACCACCACAGCATCACCTGTCCGGCTAGGGATGGAGATATATAACTAGGTATCATCAGCATACTGATGATACTGCACCCCATACTGATGGATGACCTCCCCCAGTGGTTTCAAGTAGATGTTAAAAAGGAAAGGCGAAAAGCTTAAACCCTGAGGCACCCCATATTGCAGATGCCTAGGGCTCAATCTGTCCTCCCCCAACACTGACTGAAAGAAGGAGAACCACCATA
The DNA here is from genome assembly GCF_059951505.1 of Python bivittatus. Taxonomy (NCBI): domain Eukaryota; kingdom Metazoa; phylum Chordata; class Lepidosauria; order Squamata; family Pythonidae; genus Python; species Python bivittatus. Next base: position 12,208,430 of record NW_028277124.1, on the reverse strand, counting down.
ACACAGTGCCTCCCACTTCCAACCTCTGAAGCTGGTCCAGAAGGATATCATGGTCGAAAACCTCTGAGAGGTCCAGGAGGGCCAGAATGATTGCACCACCCCATCCTGAGCCCTTCAAAGGTCATCGACAAGTGTGACCAGTGCCATTTCAATGCTGTGACCAGGCTTGAATCCAGAATGAAAAGGGTCCAGATAATCCGCTTCATCCAGGGCCCTCTGTAGCTGTGTGCCAACCACCCTCTCAACTACCTTCCCTAAAAAGGGAAGGTTGGAGACTGGGTGAAAGTTGTCTAATACTGTTGGGTCCAAGGATGGCCTCTTGAGAGAGGGGCACATCACCATCTCCTTCAAGGCAGCCGGTGCCACCCGCTCCTGCAAAGAGGCATTAATCACCACTTGGACACAACCACATGCCGCCTCCCAGGAAGCCCTAACCAACCAGGAAGGCCATGGGTCCAGAATGCAGGTGGCTAAGCTCACAGCCTCAAGGGCCCTGTCCACTTCCTCAAGAGCATCTGGCTCGAACTCCTTCCAGATAACAAGGCTCAGACATGTCTGTCACCTCCAAAGGATCTCCCAGCCTGAGTCCAACTCCGAGCAAAGTTGAGCGACTTTATCTGACAGATGCCGAGAATATTCCTCACAGTGACCCTGTAAGGGCTCCCCTGGCTCCTTCTTACTCAGGAGAGACCTGGTCCCCTGAAACAGGGCCACTGGTCAGCTACCTGCAGATGCTTTGCTGTCCTTATCGCCTCAAGTTAAGTCCTAATATAAGCTCTTTCCTGTGCTTGGTCGGCCTTGCTTGCGAAGTAACTATGCTTCGCCGTCCTTATCGTCTCAAGATAAGTCCTAATACAGGCTCTTTCCTGTGCTCGGTCGGCCTTGCTCTTTGTCTTCCTCCAGTGGCGCTCTAGGCGACTCTTCTGTTGCTTCATCTCTCCATTTGGTCTTCCAGCAATACAAAATATTTGTAGTTCCATCCAGAGGCTTCTATAACCCATTTCAGACATTATATCTTTTCAGTGGTAGAAAATAGGCCACATGAAATACAAAAGATTATATTTATAAATATTATAATTGCAAGCCTAGCATCTGTATTGTGTCTATGTTTTAGGTTGACTTTATGAAAGGATGTGTTAAGTTAAAATCTGGCTTGTTTGATTTTAGCTTAATGTCTTACATGAAGCCAGCTATTAACAAATTGTGGTTTATTCAACAAATCATGTTTAAGGAAACCATCATGTAATGTGAAGGACAAACTTGAAGTATATGTTTTGATGTAATGTCAACATTTTTTACAAGTTGAGAGCCAATGTGGTGAAGTATTGGATTAGGAATGGGGAGGTGAAGGTGTTGGATTAGGAGTGGGGAGACTCAGGGTCTGGTCCATCTTTAGCCATATAAGCTCACTGGGTGATTTTGGTTGAATCCCTCCCCCTCAGCCCAACAAGATGCTCCTGAACAAAATGCGGGCTATAAACCCAGTCTCTGTGTGTATAATTTATTTCTCTAAGCTCTAAATCCTTGCTGCTAGGCCATTGGGTGCCAATTGAAGCTTATTTTATGTAGCATATTGTCTTTGGAATGTAAAATAGCCTGTCTTTCCCAGTGTCAGATTTTGGCGGATGGCTACACAGAGGGAAGCAAAGATAGCAAAGGAATGTAAAAGCCGTAAAACCAATAAAAGAGGCAGTAAATGAAATCCCAGCCCTGGGAAAGAAGTAGGAAGAGACTCAGAATAACCCCACCTTGATTCTGCATGGGATAAGAGAGGACAGAGGGAAATGGTCAGGCTTTCAAGATACTGCTATTATTTCCAACAACAGTGGAGCTCCAGAAGCCCTTGTGATGTCTTGTTTCTTCACCTGGCCTATTTCAAAGGGCTGACACCAACAACAGTATTTTGAGGTTGACATTCTTTTATTGATAGCCTTACAGAAATTCTTGTCTTAGTAAACTATAGTTTAGATCAGCCATTCCTAGCCTGGCTTCCTCCACATGTTAAATCAACAATTCCTAGAATTCCCATACTCATACCAGTTGGAAATTCTGGGAATTTTAGTCTCAATATATTTGCAAGACTTTGGGAAGACCAGATTACAATGATGCTAATGATCTGCAATGACCCTAGGAGATTTCCCCCTCCTCTTCTTTCTGCAACTGGAAAAAATGTTTTGCAAACTTTTGCTTAACTGCAGTTTCACATTGTGGTCAAGTTCACATTTTAGGGCTTAGTATAATGTGAATTCTTTGATTTTGGCTTAACAGGATGTGTGTTAGAGAGCCAGTTTGGGGTAGTAGTTAAGATGCTGGCCTAGAAACCAGGAAACTGTGAGTTCTAGTCCTCCCTTAGGCATGAAAACTGGCTGGGTGACTTTGGGCCAGTCGCTCTCTCTCAGCCCAACCCACCTCATAGGGCTGTCATTGCAAGGAAAATAGGAGGAAGGAGTATTAGGTATGTTTGCCGCCTTGAGTTTTATTAAAAAAGTATAGATATATATATATGTATATATAAAAGGCGGGATAAAAATATAATCTAGCCATTGCGGTTTATAAAATATGGCTTATGGTATAGCCATATTTGTTTTTTATTATGATTAGCACTTTAAGGGAGGGTAAGTTATAAGACCATAATATGTGTTAGTAATATGGTTGGCAATAATTTTTTGCTGTAACTATAAAACATAAGGAGGTTCATTTTATTTCATCATCAGAACAGATAAGATAATTGTGGGTTATGTAGATTTGGGGAAACCTGCAAATTTTGATTTCTTTCCATTTTTGATGCTTGAAGTTAAGATGCTAGATTAAAAATGAGCAGCCTATGAGTTCTAGTCCTCCCTTAGACATGGAGGTCAGCTGGTAACTTTGGGCCAGTCTCTCATAACCCAATTTCCCCTTCCTGGGGGTGGGGTAGGGGTTGTTGTGGGGAAAATAGAGAAGGGAGCATTATATATGCTAATTTTCCTTTAAGTGCTTGGAAACTGAGGTAGTGCAGCATAAGATTCCTGAGAGGTTAGACTCTGTGTAGGGGTTAGTATGACAGTGATAATGAAGGAATCTGTCGTGAACTTGTTCAGGTCTGGGGTATGTTGGTTGGAAAGCCAAATCTAGGGTGGAACCATACAGTGACCTCATCCTTTTAGAACCACCACAGCAGTAATTCAGCCTGACTGATGAGAAGCTTGTGGTTGCACTTCACTAACTGCCATCTCAAGTTTACAAAAAATCAAACCATTTATAAGTTTACATTAAATTAAAAGTAGTAGTTTCCTTATTTACTTCTTGCTTTCAGATTTAGTAAGTGGAGATCCCTGTACTGGTGGAAAGCATTATTTTGTAATAATGAAGTTACTTGATCAAATTGAAATCAAATGTCCTCCACTCTGAGCTAACAAGTTTCCTTACTTTGGGACAAAATGAATGAAATTAGAGGTAATATATCTCTTTACTCAGCACTGTGGACCTATCGTGTCCGCAACCCAAACCTGAACTGCACCTTCCAGCACAACTTAATGGCCACTCCTAAATCCCACACTTCCTCCAAAGGCCTGAATGGTATTAAGACATTTAGTATGTGTATTGTTTCTTACTGTCTTTCTGCAGACTCCATAATGTTGCTTATCCTGAAACAGAATACTGTGATGTGTGTATCTGTGTATGCTGCCCCATTCAGACAACTACATGGGGGGCGGGGGAAGAGCTACAGAATGGCCCCCTTCACTGTTTAGGCATATGTCTGAGCAGGGCTCTTGTTTCTCCAACTTCTAGGAGAAGTTCTGCTTTCTCTTCTCTTCTCAGACAGGAAGTCATGTTGCGCCTAGATTATCTCTGCATACCATTAGTGGTACTTGCATTATTGGTTGACTACTTAATGATGGTTTAAAGTTACAGCGGCCTCGGAAAAAGTGCTTTATGACCTATATTCGCACTTACGACCATTGCAAACCTTCACACCACCTCCTGTGGTCATTTGATCATGATTCGCAACCTTTTTTATGATGGTCATTAAGTGAATCACCATGGTTGTTAAGCAAATCATGTGGGCGTTAAGTGAATTCTGGCAAAAACGTTCATTGGGGAAGCTGGATTTGCTTAATGACCATGTGATTCAGTTTATGACCTTCGTAAAAATTGTTGTAAAATTGGGTCTGGTTACATGGTGACTCACTTAACCACCCTGCTTAATGACTAATTTTACAGTCCCTATTGTGGACGTTAAGTGAAGACTACCTGTAGTTTACAGTATTTATTTTACTGTTAAATGTCTCTTCTCATTTTGTTTTTTTTAATAGAAGAAAATGGAGAAGAATCCTTGGCTATCAGCATTGTTCAGAAAGAGAAGGACTTACTTCAAGGGATAATCCATAACATTCTGCCACGTGTAGGCTCATCAGTCAAAACTATTGTACTGGCCTACAGTTCGGCCATATCTAATAAAATGGTACAGTATATACAATAAGTGATTCTCTAGAGAGTAAAAATAGCTTGAATGTATTTTAAAAATGTGTGCCACCTGTTTTTTATGGTTGACATTTAAGATGAATTAATAAAATGTAAAGATGTTGGAGAAGCATGTTGAAAATAGTTTTTGCTATTTTTTGCATTCCTTTTATAATTCAGCCTTTTTGAACCATTTTTAATATAGGTCAGACAGATCTTAGAACTTTGTCCTAACCTGGAATACCTTGATCTCACTCAGACGGACATTTCTGATTCTGCATTCGAAAGGTTGGTAGCTTATATTTTAAGGAATGTGTGTATGAGACAGATTGGTTTACTTGTTATATGTTATCATTCCCATCACTTACAGGTAGTCCTTGTTTAACCATTCGTTCAGCAACTGTTTGAAATTATGATGGTGCTGAACAAATGGTAATTATGACTGGTTCTTGAAGTTACCAGTTAGGGTTAGGGTTAGAGCACCCTGTTGCAGCACCACCATGATCACGTGATCAAAATTTGGGTGCTTGACAACCGGTCTGCATTTATGACTTCAGCATGATCTCCCCCCACCTGCCTATCTCCCCCCTTTTGGCAGCCCTGCACTTTGCTGCCACTACCTACCCTGCCACCCCCAGCTGACCTTTGCCATCTTCTTCCGCTGCTGGCCTGGAATCCAGGCGCTGGGCGAGGGTGCAGCCCTGGGATGCGTGCAGTGGGTGGGGCAGGGTGGCAGAGCTTCATCTGCTGAAGGGAGCTCACTGAGCCTGGCTGGGGAAGAGGCAACAGGACAGAGCCGGCAGTTTGTGCAGGGCAGGAGAGGTGTGAGATCCTTGCCTAATGAGAGGGGTGCCTTGGGAAGCATGTTGGCATGAGCAATACCCTTGAAGGGTAGATGGCCTTGAAGGGTAGATGGCCTCTGAAAAGCTTAGCACAGCTGCTTCCAAGGCCTTCCCCAGTTGTTTTTGCTTCAGTGGCAGCTCCAGTGGAAGTGTGTGCATATCTGTGGGGTAATTTGAAGAGAGTAGCTGCACTGAGCATTCTGGAATACGTGGCTGCAGGAATGCAGCCAATGTCTTTTGCACAGCTCCCTTTCAGAGGCTTTGCACAGTCCTGCTGAATAGCATGTTTTCCCCTGCAAGCCTCTGGTAAGACGTTGTGCTTCTTTCTGGGTATCAGGGCAGATTGTGTGTTTAGCATTTAGCCTAGCAGCACCTAGACATAATAAGCTAATACATAATCATGAGATGACATAATTATAGGAACTTTATACTTCACCGACAGGAATGATCATACATGTATAATAGAGGCTGAGCAAGAAATATCTGTGGCTGTTAAATCAGAAATTCATACAGTAATATATTTTCTCGGACGGCTTTGTAAAATAGGAAAAATTCTAGTTGTGAAAAACTTTGAAAAATGCTGTAATAAGTCAAGATCTGCAGTTTTGATAGGTGACAACTACTCACTGTCTAAGGAAATAATTACCAAGGGGGCAGTTTTAGTGTCTTTGGGAAGTTTCTGTAGCCAGGGACTTCAGGTGCCTTGAAGCAGCAGCTTTTGACAGTGCATGTTTTCTCCATCCCTGCTAAGACAGACAGTGGGGGAAGCCTCGCAAGCCATGAATTCAGTGTGACTTGAAGCAGTTGTTTTTCTACAGGCTGTATTCCCTCTAGGATTTTTTAAATGGAAAAGCTAGATAAGCTGCCAAGTGGTAACTGTAACAAGGCAGAGGATGTGAAGGAGAAGAAGCTGCTTCCTACATTGGGCTGCATCTATTCCACATTGGCTTCCACCTCTGAGGGTGTACAGTCTGTGCCTTTCTCCTCCTCTTGTCATATTTCTTGCTCATTATTTGTCTGAACCATTTCACAGACTGGTCGTGAAAACTTTTGATTTTTCCCTTTGAGCCTGAGACCTGGGAAAAACACGAAACGTGAATCCTAGGACTTTTGCACAGTTGCAGTGCTGCTAGCCTCAAATAGTGCTGGAAACACTCTGCCAGAGACTGCAAATAGCTTTATGCTTGGCCTTGCTCTAAAATGCAACAACTGGCTTGCACTTCATGAGCTGTACGTTGGATTGCACAGAAAAGATGCATCTGTATTTAAGTTATAATTTTGCTAGTCGAACAGTTGCTTATTTAGAGGTATTCTCATTTAGAAAATAACATACATGGCAGGATTCCTATTTACTTAGGTGTTTTTTTCTAGTATACATATCTACATTTTCATTTCAGGGTGAAGCTTGAACATGTTCATTGTATATCATATTGCTGTTATAGTTTTTTAGTATTTGCTTTTGGGATAGATTTTTAATGTACTATTAGCTGCCATATTGGCCATATAAGCTGTCTAAATAAATACATAAATATTACAAGATTAATTTCACACAATTATTAATATTTGTTTCAGTTGGTCTTGGGTTGGTTGCTGCCAGAGTCTCCGGCATCTTGATCTCTCTGGATGTGAAAGAATAACAGATATGGCTGTAAGAAAGATTTCTAAAGCCCTGGGGATTTTGTCTTCCCACGAAATAGGATTTCAGAAAAGTTGTCGAAACAGAAAAGGAAAAACTGTGTGGAAAAACAAAGTGATGGCCTTGCAGTCCAGCAAAAAGGATTGTAGCCTGCATTATATAACAAATGAAGATGTGATTAAGGAAGAAGGAAATGAAAGCCATTGGAGTGTACCGGTCAGATCAGAGAGTTTCAACTCTGCCTATATCTGGATGTTAGATGCCAAAGATCTGGCCGATATTGAAGATGCTGCTGAGTGGAAGCACAGAAATCTGGAAGGAGATTGTGTGATAGAACCAGCCTCCCCTTTCCCTTGTTCTGCGTCCTGCTGCAATAAAGACATTTTTGGCTTAAGGACTAGCATCTGCTGGCAGCAGCAGCGTTGTGCTTCTGCGGCCCTGACCTACTGCGGCCACTCTTTTTGTTGCGCTGGGTCGGCATTAAAAACTCTGCAGGCGCTCCCACCATCCCCTGGGCTACCTAACCATGCACCAAGGACTAGTAGGCAGACAGAGGGGAAAGACTTGACACACCTCAGGAGTGCAAAATCGGACCAAGAGACAGCCCGAGTTCTTCAGTTTCTCAGTTTGTCAGGATGTTATCAGATAACAGATAATGGTCTCAGGTAAGTAATCGGTTGCAAGAGGTCAGCGTAGCTGTTTTGAAAAAGCCAGAGCACAAATGCACGTGACTAGTCTTTTCTTTGGTATTTCCGTTTCTCACACATTGAGTGATAGCAATAGCAGTGGGGTTTTTTCCCATTGAGAGAATCCAGAATAGGTAATCCATACCTGATCCCAGAAGGCTTTTTTTACAGTCTGTTGGGGTACCTCAATGAGAGTACTGCTGGGGGACGTGAAAAGCTTTAAGCTTCTTCAGTGAATTCACTGAATGGACAGAAGGAATAATCTTGAGGAATAGGAGGAAGACAACTGTCAGATAAATCTGAGTCCAGGGCAGAAATGTAGTTTGAGAAAGCATCTCAAACATGAGATGCTTCCCTTGTTCTCACGAAAATAGAGGGAGGGAGTCTTTCAAGATTCAGACTTGCAAGATTCTGTTAATGTAACCTTACAATGAAAGCAGTATTAGCTGTGAGATATATCTGTGGCTGTGTGAATTTTGTATGAGGGCTGTGTATGTTTGTTAACCCAAACAGCAAAAAATTGACTTGTTCCTTTTGATGTGGAATAATCCCTGAAACAAATTACTTTAAAATGAATAATTTAAGGGGTTATAAACCCTTTGATCTTTAATTTAAGATCAATTCCAAATGTGGTCTGTCTTCTATTTTTCAGTAAGTTGGTATTTCAGAGTCTCCCACTTTCTGTGCAAAACTAAAAAATGCCTGTTAGTTAACATATCTATGTAGACAGGATTACACAACAACTTTATCCTATATATTTGTCTTTGCAATAGCAGTTAGCAGCATTTTACAATGATAGTTATGTTTCTTCTACATATATGAGTGGACAGGAAAAGGTTTAATTCTACATCTTCTGTCTAGAAGGTAGGGCTGAAAACTGCTTCCTATCCCTTGTAGGAAACCGCTCCCCTCAGTCTCTAACTCTATTTTCTAGGAAGATGCTCTAGCTTTTTTCTTGCTTCCATCTTGAGGGGCAAGAACTGGAGGAGGAAGAAGAGAAGGAGGAACAATTCTGACAACATAGGTTTGACTGCTGGGTCAGTAGCTGGGCAGCTACCTAGTGCCCCAAGATCAGAACCTAGGAACACTCAAGCCAAACCAGGAGCCATAGGAACTTCTAGATTCAGTGGAGAAGATGAACAACACTAGCAGTGAACTAAGTTTTCCAGTGGACTAGGCACTGGGTGGTACCAACTGCAGCAACCCTCCTGCAGGCTCTATTTTGATGGATTATGTATTGGTCATTACACCTGTAGTGACTCTTCTGGCATCCTGAGCAAACCCACTGGGTAGTGCTAACAGTTGTGAACCTCTGACAGCCAGAATCATCACAGAAGCCAGAAGGGTGAACCTACAACAAAGACATGTGAGTCTCTATCATTAGAATGGTAACAGGAGAATCAAGGAACACCAGATATGGCAGAAAGGCTGGTGAGCTCTGATAGAGCAGGGAGACACAAGGTAGCCTAGCAATAGCAACTCAAGGCTGTTGGAAGATGAGGTCACAATTGTGTCCAGTCTATTCATAGAACATGGATAGGGAAAGGGAACTGAGAAAGGGAGCAACATGCTAAGTGATGAGAAGGATCCCCATTTTCTGTGCGGAAGTGAAAGAATCGCATTATACATCTGAAGCCCATTTTTCATGGGGGGGGGGAATCCAGAGGAAAATCAGGTTTTAGATGATGCTTTTGTACAGTCCACACCTTAACATCAAAGACTGTTTAATGCTGACTTACTTTTGGTGATATATAAGTCAGCAAAGATGATGAATCTGCCTCCTAGAGATCACTACATTCTGCCAAGGTTTTCCTTTCAGGTTCCAAAATAGACTTTAGAATGCTTTTTCTGGACTTCGCAGAGATAATCAAGGAGCAGTGGGCAGAACCAGCAAAACTCAAGATATCCTCCACACTGACAAGGAAGTTGTATCTCCCTTCCCATGATAAACAGCAGTGAGCTAGTAACAGTTCTAATGTGTAAATCAATTGTCCCGAGAAAGAAATAGAGATGCTCACAGATCCACTGGAATGTAGGACAAAGTGCTGAAATGGATTCATGAAGCAACAGTACTAGGAATCAGGACTGCAGCTGTTTCATTAATCATTGCTCAGGCTTTGATGATATAGACATACTAATCAGAAGTTGCAAGGTATAATATGATTATAAAATTATATTATAATGCAATATATATTACAATACAACACAATACAATACAATATTTTTTATTGTTGTAGGGCATAATAACAGAATCTTGAAATCCTGAGTGTTTCCCTTTGGCCCTCCTATTGGCTGCCTCTTCAGTGACCAAAAATGGTAGTTGGATTTATCATGGAGTAACTTTTGGGTCACAGGAAGATGGAGCCAAAGTTTTCACCCTACTTGAAAAGGATAAATTCCTTTTTTGCTGTTGCACATTGTTCTTCTGTTTCTCGTGTTGTTGCTGGGGGCAGGATTTCTGTTGTTACAGTGGAATCATTCAGTTAATAAAGTTGAACTATTCCCAGTGTAAGTCAGTGCAAGCACCAGAAGGGGGGAGGGGTTTCTCCATGAAAAGAGGAGGTGGGATTAACCCTTTACTGTCAAGTCCATCTTTTGGTAATCAGCGAGATGTTTCACATTCACTATTGTTCATTTGTCTTTTCAGATTGATGTAGTCTTAGTGTAAACATTTTGAATAATCTACAAATCATGAGGTCCCTTAGTGGTGTTTGTAAATGGGGCTTCCTTCAGTACTATGGTGGCTGATCCTTGCCTGCCTAAGGATAGTTAGTAGCATGGAATCACAGTGTACCAGTGTTGTGTAGTACCAGATGGAAACTATGTTGTGTTGAGTCTTACTGTATCTCACTCTTGCATGAATAACTATTAAACTTGTAGACTGCCTGACTCTTAATGATTCTGGAGGGCTCACAACAATCAAAGAAATTACAATAAAATCAATAAAAATAATAAGATAAAGATAAAAGAAGGCAAGCATGACAGACCAGATGGAATGTGGATGTTTCAGAAGCAGTTTCTAAATAGCTGAGCTGAGGAGGATTACAACAATTTCTTTGAAGATTTGAAAGCCTCTGTTAGCTATTATTTTGAGAAAATGTGAAATTTCACATAAGTGTCAAATATATAACTGTTCTTGATAGGTTTTGAAGCCAATCATGTATACAGGTATTCTTTAAAATTGAACTAGCACTTGGAACTCTTGTGTTCCTGCTCCCACCCACCTTCATCCCAAATCTGTTGCCACTTTCCACTAATACCTCCTGCAGACCATTAGCTTTAGGAGATGAATTGTGACCTACCACTATTGAACTGTAGCCATTTATGGGTACATTTTGACTGGTATTTTTGGCAGCACAGTTGCATATCTCTCCCAGCATTCCTCAGTTGAGTTTCTGACAGAGTAGGAGGAAAGACTACTTGGGTGGCCAACAGTCTGAATAGTTTGAATGGATGGATGGATGAGGCAGAAAGTTCTTGAAGTCCTTATTGAGTTTTGTTTTCTACTCCTAGGATGTTGGCTCTAGGAGGTGGGCTACCTTATCTAGAACATCTCAATCTCTCTGGTTGTCTGACAGTAACCAGTGCAGGCCTGCAAGACTTGGTCTCGGTGTGCCCTTCTCTAAATCATGAACACTTTTACTACTGTGACAACATAAACGGTAATGTCTTTTGAATAAAATATTTGTCTGTTCAGACTTCACAACCATTTCTTTTATGTAGATGCAAGACCTCCAGTATGCCCTACAAACATTTGATTGATAAATTGTCTTGCCAAAGGTGTAGATTTAAAATTTATTCTGAGTTAGTGGTCTTTTCTTAAGGAAGCATAGTTGTGGGGAATATTAAAGGATCCAGTTTCAGGCAAATGGTTGGTGATAGGTTTATAAAAGAAAGGAATGTCTAGTTTTGTATTGCTCTTATTCTGGCATACATGTTTATAAAGAGATCAGAAGTAACATGTCATCCCTGTTTTTAAGTTTTTATGAATTGAACTCTTAATATTTTAATTTTGATTGCTTTCAAAGATTGTCTGTTACAGTATTAATTCCACACCAAATATCTTATTAATAACATTCTAACTACTGAGTTTTGTTTTCAGTGTGAAAGTACATTTAAAAATGGCATTCTTGCTCAGAGTTGAAATCCTCTTAAGCCTGAACCAGTAACTGGACTTACAGACCAAAAGGCATGTCGAGAATGTTCTTGGCAGAAACGCTTCTGTATGATGGTTATGTTGGTATCTTATGCAAGTTCCCGACTTACCGCTTGATATGCCTCATGAAAGTGAAATTCACACATGAGAAATGTTGCCTTCCAAGCATTTAGAGTGTTGTCTGAATAGATTTGCAAAATGATGCAATGCTTGTAAGTGGTTGTCTAAGTTGTACTTACATGTGTTCTAAGAATGACATCTGGTGCTCCTTTCATTTTCTCTTCACATAATGGGGAATTCCATTATGCGTACCATTTTCTTTTTTCTTGAAGTATAGAGATTTAAGTATACTGGGTGGGTCTACTGTTACTGTTTACAGGAGGAAATTGAGGAAGTGCATAACAGACTTAAATGTTCTGTCCAGAGATCCTGGGCTGCACAAATACTAATGCTTCATGAGGAATATGCAAGATCATATTGGAGTATATTTCTATTGTTGCTGACTTTCTGCTTGCAAGCGAGAAAGTGATGTTTGAATATGTCCCTTCTGTTTTAAAATCAGAAGTGGAAGAGAACTGGTTTCCTTTGATTTGAATTTGTTCTGAGAAAATTTCATTCCCTAACCTTGCATTTTGAGATAAAGAATTCTAAAAGACACTTCCCATGTAGCTTTTGGGAAAGCATTTCAGAGGGAGGAAGGAGGGAGTCATCTGGCTTCTAGTCTTAAAAGACTTGTACAAAAGGAAAATAATAGACCTTGCTAAGTCGATTCTTCAGTTCATCTTCTTGCAATTACTCAGTTGGAATTTGAGAAGCAGTCATAAGCTGGCTCCCCAGCTGTCCTTCGTTGCAGCCTGGGAAGCACCCCCAAAACATCTGAGTCAAATTAAACTGCCTCAAACAATATCTAGGATTTTTTAAAGTCATTAGACTTCCCTAATGGTGGTGTTAGGACTGATTTATTACTTCAGTTTTTCTGATATTTGAAGAAATTTTAAATTTTATGTAAAGGTGTTTTTATCCTAATTTGGAATAGTTACTCCTTTAATGTTTGCATGGACAACAGCTGAATAAATCTCTCATTTGAATGTTAGCTTAAGGAACTTGATGCCACTGTCTTACTCACACTTTATATTGGAGCTTGTGCACTGTTTCCTCCCAACCCCACCTCCATCTCAGCTGTTGTTTTCTGCAAGTTAGATTGAACAGGTTTGAGGGGAGGAAGCAAACACTGAAACAAGAACAAATGACAGTATGAAGCATGGAGCCTCTTGTAAAAAAAATAATAAAATCAAGTCATTTTTTTAACCTAATAACAATCGTTGACCTGGTAATTGGATTGTATGGAAATTCTACAGTAGACAAAGCATATATGGAAAATCAGTAGTGAAGTGTAGGATCCCAAATCTTACTAAAATTCTTTGATATAACATTGTACTAGCACACGGATGATAGTTTCAGTATGGAATCAGGAAAGGTACTTTAGCATGACCATTTCAAATTGGAGCTACATTCAGAAAGAGACAAAATATCTATGTATTGCTAGGGTTAACATGGTTATTCTTGTTCATTAAGAGAATTTTGACTGAAATTCAGTAGCACATCAGTTCTAAACACATCTGTGGTTTTTATAAATGTGTCAGGTAATGCAGGCCCTAGATTGCCTGCTTTTTTTTTTTTTTAGAGGAAGTCCTAGCAAATGGAGGTAAGTAGCTTTTGGTAGAGTTTTAATGTGCAGTCCAGTTTTCTTAACAGATTACAGAAGTTTCATTAGTAAGAGATGTGTCACATTGTTCCTTTAATCTTTGTGGGATAATAGTGCTTAGATTGGATGAATTGGTCTGTACATTTCCATATTGGCTGTAATCTGAGGTTCCCCTTTCACCAATGGCCCCCTTGCACTCCAGGTAAACAGTTTTGCTAGCGCAGCTTGAAACCCTTAGTGAAAATCACAGGAACACATTTCTTGCAAGAACGGCTTCTGCCCAGGCTGCGCACAGTCCCTTTTTCTTCCTTTCACATTTGTTCTGTCTTTGCACAGGTCCTCACGCTGAAACTGCCAGCGGATGCCAGAACTTGCAGTGTGGTTTCCGAGCCTGCTGCCGCTCTGGTGAATGATCCGACTCCTTACCTTTTCCGTCTACTTCATTTAGCTCCGCAGGCTTCCTCTCATGCACTTTACTTACAGTTCGCATCTTGTTCTTGACCGTTCCCTTTTGGAGTGTGATTTGTGGATCCTTTTTGCTCTGTAATTCAGAAACGTGTAAGCAAACTGTGTAGGGTTGTATCATTTTTCACAGTGTTCCACGCTCTGATTTCGAAGGTGAGGGGTTTATTTTTTTGTGCTGTGAAAAAAAATTATTAAATCATTTTGACACTTTTGCCCTAATATTTGGCACTTAAATTTGGGAATGTTTTTTTTTCCTCTTTGTGCTAAGTCCATTAAAAAAAACCCCCTTATATGCTTATATAGAAATCTTTCAGTGAATGTGAAACACATTTGGATAACAAACATTATATATTGTTCAGTAGTGATTTCCCCCATAATCTTCTGATCCCAGAGTTGTTCTTCCTGAATGAGGGAGATTCCTTCTGTCTTTTAGTATTGATTTCACATTTTAGGCTTGAGGAACAGTAAATGAAACATTCCCATCGGTATCAGAGTTTGTTAGTCTGATAGAGTTACATTTACAGCAGGCCAGTGACTGTCGTTGCCACATCATCTTGTGGGCTTCTCAAAGTATTTGCTTAACTGTAGTTGCATAGCAACCATGATCCCCTGCATCTTCTACGTAGGCACACTAAAGATGCTGAATTTTGAAAGGGATTTTCCAAGAAGCAATTTCTCTGCGATAAGAGCAACTGTAATAAATAAATTGCAGCTTTAAGAAACTTGCTTGTGCTATCCATTTGCATGCTGGGAAGATACAAAAAGGTGGGAGATACTGTACTGGCATGTGTTTACAGGTAAACACTTACTGACTGCCTTGTGCAGTGGCCGAAATTATGATGGTGCTGAAAACATAACTTTGTGACCAAGGCATACGTTTACGATCTTTGCAGCGTCTCTCAGTTATGTGATTGCCATTACAGTCAATACGCATTGTCCTGTGTCTGACTTATTTCCCCCCCTCCCTTGCAGAGTGGAGAGATTGGAGAGGAAGGGATTACAAGACAGTAAGCAAACAGCTGGCATCAGTGCATTGCTTTTGATACGTATTCCCCTTGTGTGCCTGTTTATTGTTTTGTAATCCCTTTTTCTGCAATGAATGTAAATACAAACATTAATTCCTTTCTTCCTAATTATCCCAGCGCTGGGGGGTGAGCATTCCAAGGGGCAGAGGAGTGGGGAAAGGAAAGCAGTCACAATGATATGATTTCCCACATAGTGACTGCTTCACTTAGCAACCAAGTTGCCAGTCCCAGTTGTGCTTGCTAAACCAGGACTACCTGTATGGAAAAGTACAGTGCTTGGTTTCATGTCACACACTGAGAGCTGCCACTTTCTTAAAGAACAAAGGAGTTTTTCCAGATGGCCACAATCAAATAAGGTTGGCAGAAGGATTTGAAAGAACCAGGCTTTTTGCTGAAAGTACACAACTTTTTGTCATATTTCTCTGTCATAATTGGAGGAAAATAAATGTACCGTAACTTAATGTTTCTTATTTTATTTTGTAAATAATAACTTTTTTCTTGATTTATATGCTGCCTTTTGGTTAAAAAGAGCACTCATAGTAGCTTAAAGTTTAAAAACAAGAACTTTTTAATACATACTTTGCATAAAAAAGTAAAAAGACAGTGCAGACAGACATTCAATTCAAGTACATCAAAGTCCCGCCATTCCATTCCAAAGCTGCTCAGTTTTCAAACCCATTCAATTCAGTGCTTGTCCTGGTGAAAGTCCTCCACGTGATTCTCCTCCATTAAATGTGGAGACTTTTTGCATACAGTGGATGCCCAGAATCTGTCTGGTGTATTGCAGGTTTGCTTGTATTCATGTATGGGGACACAATGGTATCTCTAATATGCACGATCAGGATTCAGATCTAAGAACCAAGAAAGCCTGGCTGCAGCGATAGAAAGTTTCTTGCAGCCCTAGGATGGCAAGTTTTATACAAACATGAAGCAATCTGTGTCAGGAAAAGAACTAAAGGATAAATATGGGTATACATATGCTGCCTTGAGCCCCTGGACAAAATGTGGATGTAAGTCAACTAAAGCTTGCCCATTTTCTCAGATAACTCTCACCCCCGTCCATCCTTTTGGAGAACAGTCCCCAGATTTCTGAGTTGCCGTTTCTGCTAAGCTCTGGCTACAACCATGATTGTTTTCCTTTCACACCCACTGAAAGGGATCTTACCTGTTACCAGTTTAACACTGATTGGGGGTGGGGTGTTTTACACTTAAATCAGTATTAGCAGAAAATAAAATTAAAAAAAAAAGTTTTCCCTCCATCTAATATAGTTCAGCAGTATTGAAACTGCACTGGCTTTTACTGATTCTCATTCCATCTGCAACTTAAGGAAGCTTATGGCAGTTAATGTCTGCTTTGCATTTACCAAACTAAGCTAAATTCTTATTTAGAATTCTACCCTGCTTTTTCTTTAGAAGCTCAAGGTGACCTACATCGGCATCTTCCTTCATTTTATACCTGCAACCACCGCCCTATAAGGTTAGTTGGGCTGGGGGAGACCAACTAGCCTTAGTCATCCAGTGAATTCCATGGCTGAGGCTGGATCATGCCCTTAGTCCTAAACCAAACTTTTAACCCCCCCATCACCTGTGTGTTAGGTTTTATGAGCCACATAAAGGCAAAATGTTTGACACCTGTTCTGTTGTTAGGGGAGAGTGCATGCTTTGATGTGGCAGGAAATACAGAAGTGCATAGTTGACTGACCACACACAGGACCATTGGCGTTCAGCACCTGGTTTCTAGTTCTTGCCAGTTTCTCTTGTTAGTGTTAGCAGCCGTTGCTCTCTTGTGCAAAATCCCCTGCGGATGCTAAGACAAAGGTATTTTTGTACGCAAAGCTTAACTGTACTGTGGGCTCAGGCAGAAAATTCCTTAAACAGCAGTGACTATCAGAATTTATGGAAAAGATCAGAGCCAGACTATTTCTATAGAGCCCTATCAGTTATGAACTAATGAAGCCACATAAATCCACACCGAAAGAATGTGTTTTGGGTAAGCATGAACATACACAGCTAGCGCAAACTCTACATTTGGAATTTCAGTCTTATGAACTCCAGTACTATATACAGCCTCTACTATAGATGTAACATCCGAAAATGGCATGTGGATCGGAAATCCTGAGACCTGCAAGGAGAAGGGAAAGAATGGTAAGGATTACCTAATTTCCAGTATGACATCATGTTCTGTCATAGCGTGCTTCTCACAGCATAGGATGAGCCCTGCAAAGCTTTGGAATTCTTTCCAGCCATTTACCAACAGTGGCCCTAGAAGTCAAAAGGTGTTTGTGCATGTGTGTTTGTGGCTTTTCTCCCCAGGGACTAATAAGTTGGTGTGCTAAAGTGTTTCCTCTGTGTTTTTTCATCAGCTTCTTCCTCCACCCTGAATTTGGTCCTGTTCTGTTCAGTTTTCAGAGTTCTGTGCTGGTGGACAGGATCTCGGCTCCCTTTTACAGAATTTCTTTCCAACAATCTGTTGGGTTGGAAACAAGCAATAAAAAATGGTCCAGGAAACAACATGCATCAGGATAGCAAGTGGGGGGGGGGGGGTGAGAGGTAGGCCTTTGCCTTCAGGATCCCGCTGCTGACAGCATTTCTGTCAAATAAATACAGCATCAAATTCTATTTAAGCAGAAGCTCATATAGCTAAGATGGTTCACAATTGGAGCAATTAACAGCAATTTTTTTTGGGGGGGGAGGCAGTGTGAAAAAGTCAAGATGGTGGCCATAGCCATGCAATTGAAGCTCCATGGGTAAAAAGGGCAGGACTTGGATCACGTGGTTGGGGGTCATTATCACTTTTTTGACCTGTTTCTATGGACGCCCCTGCCAGCAATTCTGTTTTTGCTCTCTTCCACAAATAAAGATCAACATATAATGTTAATAAATCAGGATTCAGCAACAGTGCTTGCAACGTCTCTGTTTTGCATTTACAGATGCCACTCCTATCAAAATACAATTAAAAAAAAGTCCAGATCTGTATCAGGTATAATTTATAATTAAACCTGCTCACTCTTCTCTGTTATGTGTTTCATGAGTATGTGTGGAACAAACACTAGTTTGGTACTCCCCCCAGACTGCTGTTCAAATTCATCAAAAGTTACTTCTCTCACTTTGTCATTTTGGAAAAAGGAACTAAGCAAACAGGTGAAATTGGAACCACTACCACTTCTGCACATGAGTAGTAATGCAAAGGAGGGTTATAAATAGGCCCGTCTCCTTTAAGCAGTGCTAGGTGAGCCAAGGGGCTGATTTAGAACAGACTCTATCAAAATCAAGGCTGGCTTGGGTCTCCCCTTCTCAGGAAATCTTGCTCAATTTTCCAGAAATGTGTACTTTTACCAGTTAAAACAGATGATCTTTCCAAACATGGCACAGGGAAAACAATACTTTGCTTCCATCAGAAGCTAGGATGAAAAGTAAACTGCTAAGTCTAAGAGAAACCAGATCCTCTTAAATGGAAATTTCTCCCCTTGGGGGCAAGGTCCTTTCTGAATGCCTCATGCTGGCTAGGGAATTCTGGGAGTCCACACCAGAATTAAAATTGCCAAGTTTGAAAAACACTGTTCTATAGCCTCACTGGGACTGCTGCATCACAACAATCAAATCACTAAATGTTTTTCAGGAACATAAATTCTTCACCATACCCTGTAGTCCCCAAGTTGTTTCTGTAATTCTGCCTGATGATCATCTTCTACATCTTTGCCCTGGTGTTTTTCCAACAGAGGCAAGAAATGCCGGAGAGCGGAAGTACAGTATCTGTTCCAACGCGTCAAGTGGCTTGGCCGCCATTCCATGATTTTTTCTTTCAATATCTTCTCAAGCCTGCGTTTATAATTTTTTTTAAAAAAGTTAAATCTGTATTTGAAATTCTGAGGGTTCTCTGCAAGTGTCATTTCACTTGATGCAGAACATTAATTCAAGGGTGAGCTGCTGGGAGTTGTTTTCAATTGGAGTGCCATATTTGCCTTGGTAAACCAACAGCTATATAAATTACATCAGAAATGTGATTTCTGACTTCTGTATATAAAACATGTTTGTTTACAAAAAGGTACTGAGAAGACTACAGTTCAAATTCCTAACTACCAGCTAGTTTTGAAATGTAACATAAACTCCACATCTTAGTCAGTTAGTTACTTAGTCACATCTTATTCAAAAGCAACATCTGAAGTCAGTTAATTTTTGTAATGTAAAAAAAAATGTAACACCAGTATTTGTCACTTCAGCCTAGGGAACTAGGTGATGAAAGGACTCAAAATCAGTCTTCTGACATAGCTGTGTTTTCTGCATGAAAAGGGTTAAGGAGAAACTAAATTACCATTAAATCAAGACCAGTTGGGAAAAGATGGCATCTGTTATTCCCAATTCTCCATTAAGTAGGACAGCATGTCACTGGTGGGAATATCATTAAGCAAACTGGTGCAGATGGCATAATATGACATAAACACAATGGGACTTCTGTGCCTTGCCTCCAAAGGGACACTGAGGTCCACTAAACTGAGTTCCAGTGTACCTATACAAGAAAGGGGTCAATGATTTGCTACATCTTTGCTTTCTTTAGAAAATTACAAGGGAGAATTATAACCAAAACCAACTAACTTCAGATTATGAGGGCTGAATGAAAAGTAATGCCTCCACCGCCATAACTTTAGTTTAAATAGGAATATTGTCATAAAAGCAACAGGAAAATAATTTTGAAGTGAGTTTTGGTACCACTATTTACATCTCCGTACAATCACCACCATTCACTACGTACTTATGCCAACAAGGGACAAGCTTAACGCCATCACGAAATAGGTACACTCACTGCCCTTTCTCACAGCAACTTCCCACCAACTGAAGTGAAAGAACAGATGCTAAAGGATGTGTCAGAGCACATCAGTACTGCCAGCTGTTGGTAATCTCTAACACTGGAGACCATTATACTTCTCAGCCCTTGAATATTATGGTGAATGCCAAATTACCTGCTCTGTAAGTGTAGTGCAGCTGCCTTGTCTGCGTTTTGGTAGAAAAGTTCTTCGGGCTAATGAAATAAGAAACACGAGTAATTTAGCATTTGACAAATTCACTTTAATACTGTAGCAATTTAAATTCAACTGTACTTCTATTCTTTCAAGACCTGAGGTGATAAACATGTCATAAGAAAAATGATATTAACATCGTTTTGACTAAGTGAATGTCACTAATACAGTTCATGCATTTGTTGCTTCGTTGTTTTATATGATAAATCACACTGCACATGGTTTCATAATAAATTGTTGTTTTTTGAATACCAAAGTATTCTGGAGCAACAGGGCTCAGTTTCTTTTGGACGCACAACCTGGAAATTCATGCAAACATACACAAACAGAACCCAGTGGGAACAAACAGGCCCAAGCAGAACAGACTCCAAATCTTTGAAGCCCTTTGGATCTCTTCAGTTTTCAGGACAATCAAATTATACATTTAGCTTCAAACTGTTTTCCTTCCCCTTGCATGACATCAGGTGCAAATAACTTTTTCCCAGTTTGGGAAGTGGGTGGCGGTGAAGGAGGCATGCTTGTCTGACTGAGAATCTGAAAATCTCTGCAGCATTTGCACTGGAGTTGATTCTCCTTTTCCCTTCTCCTTTTACCTTGGCGTCAATGTTGAGTTCTAGAGAATACATGGATAGGCCTTTGCAGTGCTCTTGGCAAGACTTCCTGAACTGGTTTGCCCTTGCCTTCCTCCTAGTTCTGAGCAGGAGCGACTAGCTCGGGTTACCCGGCTGGCTTTGTGCCTGAGGCAGGACTAGAATTCAAGTTTCCTCACTCCTAGTCCAGACCAAACTGGCTGTCACTGGCTTCCACAGTTGCAAGCTAACCAGATGGAAGAACATCTCACTAGGTACCGAAAAGGCCTAAACTTTATGATGGGCAGCTCTATCTATCTATCTATCTATCTATCTATCTATCTATCTATCTATCTATCTATCTATCTATCTATCTATCCATCCATCCATCCATCCATCCATCCATCCATCCATCCACATGTGAAAATGTGTTTCTAGAGACTAAATTGACACTTTTGTTGCAGAAAGGGACCTTTTACCTTTGTCACAATGAAATTTTTATTAAGTATATCTAAGCTGCTACTTAGACAGCCAATATGGTGTGGCAGTTAAAGGCACCAGGCTAGAAACAGGGAGATTGTGAGTTGTACTCCCACATGAAGCACAAACCTAACTGGGTGACCTAGGAAGAAAAAGGCAAGGGCAAACTTCCAGTTCAGGAAGTCTTGCCAAGAGCACTGCAAAGGCCTATCCATGTATTCTCTAGAACTCAACATTGACACCAAGGTAAAAGGAGAAGGGAAAAGGAGAATCAACTCCAGTGCAAATGCTGCAGAGATTTTCAGATTCTCAGTCAGACATGCATGCCTCCTTCACCGCCACCCACTTCCCAAACTCAAAAAAATGCTGCCAAGAAAACTGCAGGAACCTCACTATATAGTCACCAGGAGTCAGGGTTGACTCAAAAAACAATTTAGAGGGCACCAAGGTGGAGAATGAATGGATCAAATGAAAACATTTAACTTGAGGTGGGTGGGGACAGGAATGGATTAAAGAGAATGAGAGCCAGTTTTATGCAATGGTTAAGGCACCAGGCTGCAAACTGGGAGACCATGAGTTCTAGTCCCATCTTAGACATGAAGCCAGCTGGGCGACCTTGGGCCAGTCCCTCTCTCAGCCCTGGGAAGAAGGCTTCCAGAACCGTTGCCAAGAAAACTGCAGGGCCTAGTCTAATAGAGCTACTAATGTAGTAGTTTAGTAGAGCTACTACGTAACCACTTAGAGTAATAAGAACTCTGCAGCTAAACCCTGAAATTCCATCCTTGCAAATGGCACTATAAACAACACAATAAGGAAAACAAACAATATTTACTAAGGATACTAAAACCATTCATTTCTATGATCACCTTTAAGCAATTTCAGATACGGGCAGTCCTCACTTAATGACTGCAATTGGGACCAGCAACTTGCTAAGTGAAAGATCACGTGACCGCGTCCAACTTACAACAACAGTTCTGCTGTGATCATTAAGCAAATCACCAGTGATAGTTAAGCATGATGTCATGTAACTGCAACTTGCGACCTCCTGCCAGCTCCCCCACTGACTTTGCTTGTGGGAAGCTGGCAGGGAAGGTTGTAAATGTGACCATAGAACGCTGCAACCGTTGTGAATGCACGTTGGTTGCCAAGCGGCCAAATGGTGATCATGTGATCACCGGGTGCTGTGACGGCAGCAACTTTGAGGACCAGTTTAAATCTCCTTTTTCAGCACCGCAATAACTTCAAACAGTTGCTGAACAACCAGTCAGTAAGTGAGGACTGCTGTACAATGGAAAGACAACTATTATTATTTCCATGCTGTAATACAGAAAGACAGGGTGGTGCAGTGGTGAAGGGACTGGACTAGGAGTGGGGAAACCCAGGTTCAGGTTCACCTCTGCCATGAAAACCTAATGGATGTCTTCAGCCCAATCATTCTCAAAGCCTGACCCACCTTACAGGATTGTTATTAAGGGGATAAAATTAAGGGATGCCCCCACACACATATAATCTGCCCTGAACTCCTAAAAAAAATGCAAGGTACTTCTCTTAGTAATCATAGTTCTCATAATATCAGAATAAAAACTTTACCTGCACACTGGAGAGCCCAGGGAATGGTAAACGTCTAGAAAAGAAAGGTTTCCAAAATTTGGGTTTGCTGACATCAAAGTTTATTCTTAGCGGGGAATCATACTGTTGAATATTAAACCAAACCTAAGAGGAAAAAGCTTAAGTATTATCTTTGTTATACAGTAATTCAGGACTAATTGGTCTGGAGTGGATCCACAAAGTTATGTAGCCTTCTTTACCTTCACTCAGGCAGGGGTGATATGGAGGGTCTTTTTAAACATTATCTTGTACTTCCTGACTTTAATCTGAAACTCTGACACGGTGGCAGGATATGGCTGATAAGGGGAAACAATTCAGTTGAGATCCAGAGGCATTCTGAAGCTCTTCAGATCCAAGCCTAAACGTATCACCACCCGCTGCAGTCCCACCATAAAAGGATCTGGTAGAGGACATCATGTCTTGAGAAAATGATGCAAATCATGAAATTTGCTTGTACCTGCTGCATTTGCAGGCGTCATGATGCCACCTGCCCTCATTTTGCACACCTGCTCAGCTGATCCCCAATCTTGAACAGTCAACCACAGTGCTTGCCTCTCCTTTGAACTGGCTCACTTGGAACGCAATTGGTACCACCCTACCAGGATGGGGGAAAGAAGGCACCTGCTCTTCATATGGCTGTAAACAAATTTTATGCCAGGTGGAGCCAGACTGACAAGCTCAGCATGCACTGGATGCAAGCTCTTACACAAGACTGTCAAGAATCTGCTTGGCAAGAACGGCCAAGAAATTCTGCAGAGAACATCTTTTGCGTGCAGATTAAATTCCAAGTGTCCCCAGCTACAAAGCACATCTCCTGGTGCAGGACAGAAAGGAAACCTATGTTCAGGTGAACCACCTGGTAGTGAGCCCATGTGGCTGGCGGGAACTGCTCAGCTGTGCAAGCATGGCAGCTAGGGAGTGTGCTTCACTTACGTTGTCTCCAGAAATCAAGCAGCTGACACTTTTCAATGGACAGAAAGCATCATATTGTCCATAAAAATGGCCATGGCTTGGATTCCAAATCACATACTGGTTTTGTTCCCAAGTTAGCACATATGCTGTTGGTCCCTGGTGGGAAAAATGAAGTTATTTACAATTTTACAATATCCCCTTTTGCTGCTAGCCTAGCAGTACTTAAGATCCAAATTCTGAATGAGCCAAAGCGGAGAAAAGATCAGGCTCCTTCACGTGATAAATCCAGCCATTTCCATGTAAACTGAACCACTCTAATGAGTCAGCGGAAGAACATAATAAAAATCCAGTTCAGCAGAAGATTTTCTTGTGGAAACCCTGGGACAACCCACTCACTGTACAGGAGACAACCTCAGAACCAGAGTTTTTGGTTGCTTCTAAAATTAGTTTGGGCTATTACTGGTGAAGTAGCATCTTTTCTCAAGTAAGTGAAGTTCATTTAAATGCAAAACAGCCTTACCTCCGGAATAGCATTCCCAATTAGAAGCCAGGCCTTTTTGCCAAGAGCAAGAAAATAGTTACACAACAGCACAGCATGTTCTTCTTCATCTCCAGCCAAAAGATCAAGGAACTGCTAACAAATGTAAGCAAACAAATGATGCTGTTAAAGACTATTTTGTATCCCTGAATATTTTGGCTTAATTTAAATTCCAGTTAAGGAGGTAGAATTATGAAAGGACAGCAATAAACTGCTACTACTCCAACCTCCAGAGGCCACTGTGTGGCTGTGTGATGGAAACAGCCACATCTTGCTTTCATTTAGAGCGGTTCCACTTAGGAACTATACAGTCAGAAAGTAAATATTCTTAACAAATGCATAACTTCCCTTTATATAAGCAGTTAGCATGCTGCAGTGTGATGTATGAAGGGACATGATTAAGGAAGAACATGGATTTCTAGATCAAATTGAATCACTGAAATTGAAAGCGGATGGTGCCTGAACTAAGCCTTTGATCTGATTTCAATTTCCATGGATCCTAAAAGGTCACATTATGCAGCAATTCAGTTTTTCCACCCTCCCCAAAGCTGGTCTTTGTAATCCAATACATAACAGCATTACAGTGTTAATGCCAACAGACCTCACAACCCTAAGTTTAATTATTACACACACACACTCCATTGTTTTGGCATAAATGATTACAAAAAGACATTCCTTTGATAATAGATACATAGTTGTAGACATTTTCAGGTTTTTAACTTACATCAGAGGTACTCCATAAATCACAAATTCCAGCAAATGATACCGTATCGGGTAAGAAAGGAATCAGGGCTACATATCGGGCGACTAATTCCTATGTACAAAAAAGAGAAAGCAAAGCCCTCTCATTAGCCTGGGGCTGAAGGTGCTAATGCAAGACTTTATCCTCTCCTCAGGAATGGTTGTTCTGTCTTGGTTTCTCCTGGGCCTGCTGCAAACTAGTTCGGGCTTCTTCCTGACTGGTCCAAAATAATTCATTTTGGCTGCACCAACTCAGGTTAGTCTTTTTAGGCTGTCTGCTTCACCTCTCAGAAGGCCATTAAGCAGGCCCGCTGGTGTTTAATGTGAGCAAAACAAATAAAAAGAATTAAATCTTGCTTTGCATATTACAAACATTAGTGTTTCCCCACAGAATACAAACACGTACAGAGGTTTCTTGTGGACTGTCTGGATGAACTTGTAGGAGCTCTTCTGGGGGGTTTAGGGCTTTGATGAATCTCGTAACAAAGACTGTTTTTCCACTGATGTCAATTACTGTGGTCAGGCATTGGCGATTTGGAAACTTCAGGGCACATTCAACTTGGTATCTTTCAGCTGCTTGAAGAAGGTTCTCATCTTCCTGAGTGTCAAGCTTGAAGAAAAAAATCCAAGTTTGTTTTATTAAAATGTTTCAACTAATGCATAAGACATAAATAGCTAAAGTGATCAATGCCCCAGACCAGTCCTGTCATAATTATTGTAATGCTTTGGATAAAAATGCTACACTCATTTCTTGTTATGGATGGAACAGAGGCGCTAGGAGGATAGTCAAAGGGGTGCTTTGATTCAATGACACTTCAGTCAATGTTTTAAACCTGATTCATTTGCCCTTTCATAGTGCTTTGTGTGATTTGAATTTTATTCCAAAAGGAGCTCATTGGAGGGCAAAGTCAGCACCTGTCCGGGACTCTTTAAACCAGCTGCTTCTTTTAATGGAATTGCATAGCTGTCCTGTACCAAATGCCAGGGACCTTGTCTTAAGTGAGAGACATTTTTCACAAAGTTAGTGAGAGGTGGAAAGCTGAAACACACACTCCCAACTGTAAGTCACTGCCAAATAAACACACAGATATGACTCTTCTATATATCTGATTCAGAATACCTTTCCCTCTTTATTTCACTCTTTCACTTGTTGCATCTCTTCAACTTCTCATTTCTCTTTTGATTCACCTTCCCCCTTCCCTTTTTCTCTTTTCTAGAAGTTCTGGAGAACAGTGTGGTAATATAGTAGTAGTAGTAGTAGTAGTAGTAGTAGTAGTAGTAGTAACAGTAATAGTGAAGCTGTGGAGATATCAGTATATTTTATCTCTACAGTATATTACAGTAAATCATCACAATTCCCTGCTCTGTCTAACTACCACCCAGTTCCAGCACCTTGGAAGTACAGTGTGTCCTGGGAATTTTTGATGGTTCCTACATCTTGCAAAAAGTACTGTGCTATACATTACTGTTATTAAAACAGCCACACATACATTTTGTGCTATATAAAACACTATTTTTTTAAGTGTACAGGGAAACAAATGCATGTCAAACATAAAAAGTTCTAATCAAGCCCTGCCATTTTTTTAAAAAAAGTACATTTAAACATCCTTTACCTTCTTCAACATTTCATTCATCTACACAGATGCAGGAAGGCCAGCAAAGAAGAGAGACAAAGATATGAATAACACAATGCGACTGCGTAGAATAATGTGAACGAATATAAAAAATAAGCAGCTAAAAAAACATGGGCAATGTTTCACTATTTAATGAGTGTTTTTACAGAAGTGAAAAGGGATTGTGATTATTAGGAAAACAATGGGCTTTCCATCAAGACATCAACATGGAAAGGAGAATCTGCCCTTCTCTGAAACTAGATGACTGAACTCACTCTCAAAGGAAGAGAGTTTCCTAATCTTTGTTTCAAAGAAGTCCTTCAAATTTCTGAAATTTCTGAAATCAAAGCATTATCAGGACTCTGTAATGATAATTGGACCTGGATGAGGACATTCAAGGAACAAGTTCTCATTAAAAAAATGTGTTAAAAAAAAGAGTTAAGGTTAATAGCACAAGAATTCCAACAGGTACTTTTGCTTCCAATGGGAATGATGATAGACAGACAGGCAATTCAAAATAGTTAGCTTTGACTTGCTTTTTCCCAAACTTATCAAGAAAGTACACGGAAGGAGAGTTTGTCTCCCAGGAGAAGTGTACTGAATGTCCTTCCCAAAACAGGGCCTTGTCCTCCTCCCTGCCAGCAGTGTGGACCTTGGGCTTACAAAAGTGCTGCATCACTGCTCCCAAATCCCCAACTTTATCCCCATCTTCCCATTTTATGGTTCAGCATCTATAGCTGCCATGCAAGTTTCTTACTTTGGTTCTCTCTCAGTGACTTAATATTTATCCTTAGATAACACTATCTAACTAATAGTTTGCTAGGGATGGCTTCAGGATGAGCTGTCCTTAGCAAACTATTAGGACCACATGAAAGCCCTACAGATGTCTCCCAGGGATGCATTAGTGCTGAGGGAACTGTGCTTCTCCATAGCCCTTTAATCCTATAACCTGCCAAAATTAGGTGCACTATGTTTCTGAATTGCATTTTGTTCTCTTTTATTCCTTATTGTATTTCCTTCCACCAGTTTGGTAACTTCTCCACTATCAAAATTAAGTTTTGTATTAATTAAGTAAAATCCTTGGAGTAGTGAACCTTTCTTTTTCTTTTTATGCTTATATACTTGAAATATTACATAAGTATGTGCATGTTCATCCAAGCATTCAAAGAAATTTATAATAACCATGAATACTAAGGGTCAAGACTGAGCAATGGCCCAATTTTGTAAGTTTGCCTACATCCTTGAGAAGCCTTTTAAGCCTCTGTAAACAAAGTGGAGAGGAAACAAATACATTTCCTTGTCTTGCAGGATTTACCTTTCCCAGAATTCTGATGTAATAATTCAGAAGCAAAGACTGTCTAGCAATCATGCTGTAACAGTACTGATAATTATTCCATAACAGTCTTTCTAAAATAGTGGCAGCTGCAGTAAATTACTGTAAAAAATAGAACCGCAAAATTATTCTGCACCAATTTGTCTGACCACATATATTATTCATTATTAGTAACTGATCAACAGAAACTGAAAAGGTGGTTGAGCATAAATAAATGCAACCTTTGCCCGTGATTATATATGGTACAACAGTGATGAAATTCTAAAACAGAAATGTCTTGAATCTATTGCTGTGCCTTGTTTCACAAATACTTGTAAGAAGGTAACTCCTGTTTAAATAACCAAAGAAACTCACCGGTGATATGGGTATTGATACTGGAACACCTGGTGATGCAACAGTTCTTTTCCCTAACATAAACTCCCTCCTAAATGTTCAAATTATGATCAGAAATAAAACTTGTACAGGTTTACCCGTTCTTGAACTGATTCTCCAGGAACAAGTTGGGGTTCAATTGTAATGAACAAGGAGAGGTAGGAGCCATCACTCAGGCTTCGTGTGGAATCATATCCTCTGTCAATTCCCAGGTTTTTCCCTTTGTTATAGCCAAGAAGAACAGGAGGGGTATCTATCTTAAATGTGCCATCAATCTAGATGAAGAGAAACAAATGGTCTTTAATAAAAATTAAGCATGAATGATCAAGAGGACAGCAATAACTTACTTACATGCATGTTTGTGTGTAAAAATGCTTTCTTCAGCACTTACTCTTCCTTGAAAATATACTGTTGTAAATGGAATCCGAACCGATCCAAGCCAGCGCTTCTCCACACGGGTATGAACTCCACCACTTTCTCTTTCCCGATCATCCTAAGGAAAAAAATCACAAAATCCTGACCAGCGTTTACAAAAAGAATGATCTGAGCTTCCTCATTTCTCCTTCTCACCCCAGATGGTGAACTGTGAATAATTTCTCAACCAGCTCTGGGGGGTGGGGGGAAGTATTTCATTCCCATTTGTCATTCAGTGCAAGATGGTATTCTGTGCTCAGATGCGATGGTATGTTTTAGACAGTTCTCAAAAAAGAGGAGCACAATGGGTTCACAAGGAAAATTCCCTAGAATATGATCTATTTATTATACCAAGTTATGTAGCTGCATCTCGCAGTTGTGATTCTGAGTAGCCAAAATAGGATTAAAACCAACAAAAAATAAAGAGAACAAGTAATAATAGCAGTAACACCATAATAGCAGAGTGGTGTTCAAGGACAATCCAATCTAGTCCATACAAACATAGTAATATCAACGAAGAACCACAATGATGGCCTCGCCCAACCTCCAGACAAGGAATGGCTCAGTTAGAAACAACCTGAGCAGCATAAAATCTGTGCCATCACTGGAGCACTCTAACAGAATATCTAAAACACGATTATGGAATATCAGCAGGAATGAAAGGGCTACTTCTCCCCAAAGAACATTAAAATATTTTCAGATGACAATTTTTGGAATGCCTCTATCTTCACAGGTTGGGTGAATAAGTTCCTTCTTGGTGGGTTTAATGGCCTGACACTATCTGTCCTTTATTTTTATTTATTATTAAACTTAATAATTTAAATTTAATAACTTTACCTACAAAGCTAAGTTCATCCCTACTTTAATATCCCAGAATCTAAATGCTACAAAGGACATTGATGGGCTTTTTGCCTCTGAGGTTTTCATATTCTACTTTTATCCTCTCTTAAACTTATTTGGCAGGGAAAGATCGGATCAGTAAACAAGTCATCGGTAAACCAATCAAAACAAAAGCCACCTCATTAGGCCCTGTGCATCTGGGGGCAGTGATTGAGTATTCTGTTTTTTCTAACACTAACCCCTAGGAATAAGTTAATTCTTGACATTAGAATAAAAGCCTGTTCGTGCAGAAATTTGCAGGATTTCTTCAAAGGAGGGGAAACAAGCAGTTCCAGTATGTTTCCAATGATGCATCCAAAGTTATCAGCACCACAAAGAGTGAAGCTCTAAAAGTGCTTCCTGATTTTAGTCTACCTTTACTTTTTATGTCCCCATTCCCCACATAGACCAGGGCTTGACTGTTCAAACAACTGACCTTCAGCATATCCAACCTAATCTGTGCTGGTTGGCAAATCCTGGAGGGAAATCTTTGCTTTTCAGATCTGAATATTTTGTAGCTGGGGCTCCATTGGGTGAGTATGTCTAGCTCCCTTGTTCCACCTCTTTTCACCTTGATCTCACAATATACAGGATCAAGAGAATTCTTCAGATGATTTGCTCACCTCTAAGACATCATATAGTACTTCATCAAAGAGGTTAATGAAGATGTCATCCTTCACTGACTGCAGAACGGAGGTGCTATAGTCACTGTTAGGAGCTCTATAACAATATTTAAAAACTGAGATACAGATCAAAATACAATGTGCAATACAACAGCATGCCAAAAGGGTGCTTCCTCCTTCTCTATTCTCCAAGACTATCTCAATCTTTATACACGATTTCATCACAATACAAAACTGGTATTACCCTGTTCCAGTAGAAGGGACAGCAGAGTCTTAGGGAATTCAGAGATTTGACTCCCACCCCAATCAGAACCCAAATGTTTCATTCAGATGCCAACAGAAGCCAGCCCATTGAATAAGGAAATGCAAAAAAGCTGGAGGGGGTGATACACTGGTAGAACTAAGATGGGGAACAGGATGAAGGTTTGCTCACTCTTCAGCAGTGTTTTCAAACTCAGTTCCTTTGTGGTCTTCCATAAAGGTCAAAACTCTTTTAGGTGTTTTCATTTTCAGAAGAATACAAAGCCAGTCTGCTATACTAATGAACACTTACTGGGAATTCATACAAAGCAACTGAGATTTTCACACAAGGTTTGTCACAGTGTGAAGTAGAAAATCAAATGTTAAATAACAGGGGTAGGTGACCAATAGTCCCTGGACCCTCTGCAATGAATCTTTCCAAATTTGGCAGCATGGTTTCCACCCTCTTGAGCTAGAAATGGAAACAAGCCTTGTTGCTTAAAATAACAAAGACCAATTCAAAATCTCCCTCCCTCAAAAACCTAAAGGAAATCCTTAGTTGTGCCCAAATGCAGGATTTGGTCCCAGTCCCTTTGCCTCACTGTCCTGCCCAATGCAATTCTTCTCCAATGAAAAGAAGGCTGGCCCCCACTTAATGGGATTCATTCACACCTAAATGGAAGTTCAAGTTCTTCACTCCAGTTTGGGTTGGGCCCTTCTGCAGTGGTTGTCCGACAAACTGTTCGCTGGAAAGAAACTTCTACAAAAGGCCGAACTGAAACCTACAATTAAACAGAACCCAAAGCACTGATATGTTAGATAAGATGCAAAGCTCAGATACGTCAAAAACTGTAGAATTTCATATAACAGGACACCTGTTTGGATTTCAAACTATTCATCTCCAAACACAGTACAGTACAGTACAGTACAAAAACTGCACATGTTCACACAGGTTCTCTTAAACTACTGTACATTTTGTCTGGAGGTTGAGTCATGGCAACTGGACTTCTTTTCTTTTGGTTAGAAGACCAAAAAGAAAAGAAGTCCAGTTGCCATGACTCAACCTCCTGACAATTCCACTTGGATGACTGAGAATCTTCATAAACATACTGTACAGTTTCCAACTGAAACTAAAAACTGTAGATACCTCAAACATCGTATAACTGATGCTGTAAACATACATTAAAATAAATATATAAATGATTACATTTATGGCCATAGATGTGGACATTTTCTAGATACTGTTCCAGGATCAAAATTTTTCACTTCAGGTAAATTTGGCTGTTTCAAAATAGTATAATACTTATTGTTTTATTACCTATTCAACATTGTTTCTAACATTCCAATAAAATAAAATTTCTCTGAACACCAAAGATTTTTAAAAAATGATCTAAATTTACTGTTCAAACTTTATAAAACAGGCTAGATTTCATTTTCCCCCCCACATCAAATAATGTAGACTTATGGATAACAAGATGAATATGCTAACTAGAAACATGTTCATTTACAAAGGGATATCTTCTGGAACACTTCCTTGAAAGGTTTCCGATTCAAAATTATCCAGAAAGACCATATCACTATTTAGAGTCTACAATTTTACCTAAGAGTGACAAGCATACAGTCAAAATTGTGTAAGAATACAATGCATTCAGTTCG
This sequence comes from Python bivittatus, assembly GCF_059951505.1. Classification (NCBI taxonomy): domain Eukaryota; kingdom Metazoa; phylum Chordata; class Lepidosauria; order Squamata; family Pythonidae; genus Python; species Python bivittatus. The sequence continues at coordinate 12,176,479 of NW_028277124.1, read as the reverse complement.
GCCCAGTTCCTCAGTGGGTGTTTTGTGTATCAAATGTAACAGATGGCAATTAAATGTTTGCTCTTTTGGGGGGGCAGCATTGGGCACCCAAAGGTACTGTTATGATTTAGTGCCAGGCAGAGGTTAAAACAAATGTAAACCCTCAATATTTCACTTGCACTTTATCTGAGGTCTTTTGTTTTTCCTATTTTGGTTTTGGCAAGCTGTTCTTATATTTGATTATATTCCAGAATCATGTACAGCCTCTATAAAAGATGTGTGTGTGTGTGTGTGTGTGTGTGTGTGTATACAGAGAGAGACAGACATATGTGTGTGAGTATACACATACATACATACACACATGAATGAGAGCCAGTGTAGTATAGTGATGGAGGTGCTGAACTAGGCGTGGGGAGACCCAAATCTATTACTTTCTGATTAATATATGGAGCACTGTATGTAAACTGCTATTGTTTAACAAATCACAAAGAAGCAGAAGTAGAAAAACATGTTTTTCCATCAATTTTATATTTATTTATCGTATTTATATAGCCGCCCATCTCACATAAAGTGACTCTGGGTGACGTACAACAATACGCATGCCTCTCAGAGGTTCATCTGTAGCTCAGGCTACATCCCGAAAAGCAACGAATGGGGCTAAAGCAAAAGGTAAATCATTATTTTATTGGATTCACATTTAAATTAAATGCACTATTCATATGAAAATGGCATTAAAAATATTTTAAAGAGTCAACTGGAGTTGGGCGGTAAATAAATTTAAATACATTCTTCTATACTGATGATTACCTACAGCATAGAGACACGCTGCCACCAGAATTTTTAAATCTTTCTTAGAGTGGTGAGCCCTTGATTAGCAGCTACATTTATCAATTTCACAGGATGAACCCCTCAAGGATGGCTGAATGGTGATCCCTATACACAAAAAAGGAATATGGGATATTTCTATTATTCTAATATCTATCTATGCATCCATTCATCCATCCATCCATCCATCCATCCATCCATCCCAGGATCATGGCATTCCATGGTACCTGGCTAAATGTCCAGTCTACACTGTGGTTGGGGCTGTGTGGAGTTGCAGAAGCAACAAACATCTCATTGAAAGTCCATGATGACTTAGATGGCTGCTGAAGTTTGCTAAAAAAGAAGGTGTAGAAAAATGTCAGTGAACTTCCAATAGGATTTTTTTAAAAAAACTATAGTGAAAACAAAAATATTTTAAGCACACATTTTGCAAAAGTGATAACATTTGAACAGCAATAATGCAAATAAATTATTTCCCTTCCCTATTTCTTTTGTTACCTTTTTCAATTTGCACATGTACAGTCCCCCGCCCCCCCAGCATAATGAACAATTTGGCTCAGCATTAACAGGTACAGGTTTACTTCTCCTCTACGGAAATCTTATTTATGCTACTTATATACTGTTGAATCAATATCTGTAACAGTTAAAACATAGTAAATATGAATAAACTAAATAACCAATAACTAAGCAAAGTTACCACAATATAAGGATAAGTTGTAATAGCAGTGATAATGAAAAATAAAATTAATAACAAAATAATATCAGTGATGCCATGTAAGTATTTCAAGTGAAATAAATTAAAGGTGGTGAGAACCAACTATTCAACCAAATGCTCTTCACATATGTTTTATCTTCAGTAGCTCCTGGAACAAAAGGGGAAGGTCCTCAACCAGGCTGGAACGGCAACTTATCTCCTGTGGCCTCCATTCCCCTTATTTCACAAAATGTAGGGCACATTTATTTTTTTCCCCTATGAAAGGGGATGTTCAGCTGCCCCTAATCTGAGATTAATCTAATAATCATCTGAAAGTTAATGAAAACATTTTGATCCTAAATACAGTAGATTTTGGAAAATCCTGGGATGTTCACATGTGATGGTCTGAGAGAATGACCTTGAAAGTTAGGAAGAAGAGCCACAGCCAAGGCAATGGTCGGACAAGAGTTATCTTAGCCCACAGAAGGAATGGGGACATGGTAAACGTCTCAGAAGAGACCTTCCCTAGTTCCCTTTCCAGTACAGGTGAGGGGGGAGAGATGTGCTTTCAGATTTGCAAAATTCTGTTCCTGTAACCTTTATAATAAAGATAGTGTTAGTACTCATGATTTTGGTTTTTTGTATGGACTACCTCGAAGAGGTGACATCAATCTTAGAAGCCTGAAAGCACATCTCTCTCCCCTCGCCTTTACTGGAAACTAGGAACTAGGGAGGGTCCCTTCTGAGACATTTACCACGCCCCCATTCCTTCTGCGGGCTGAAATATCTCTTGTCTGACCATTGCCTTGGCTGCGGCTCTTCCTCCTGTCTTCTCACACACCATCATATCATGAGAGAGGTGTTATTTTTAACCTTTCCAATACAGGGACTTTTGAATTATATGCCTGGAGGAATGGAACAAGGGTCTCCTACCTGATGCTCTCAATAGCTCCAACAGGGACAGGTAAGGCTAAGGAAGGCAGGCTGCACGACTACATAAAAATGAAGTACTAATAATTAAACATGACAGATTTGGGGAAAGAATAAGTACTCCAAAGCCGCTCTCCCAAATCGTGACTCAGCAAACACACAGGTTAGAGCAAGGGCCAACTTGATGTATTATCTACAGAGGAACGCCGCAAAGAGATCTATTAACAGCTGCTTACCTCCCAGCACACTTTCTAACAGGAATCTCATATGCTCTAACGATGTTAACCAGCAGTTTTATATCACCATCTGAGAGATTCTGCACGGTTACTTTTTTCCTCTCTTTTCGCCTTGGTTTTAAGGGTCGCTTTGCCTCAGCCAGTTTAAAAAGGCTGACACCCAAAAAGCTACTGATAAAAAAAACAGAGTTAAAAGAGTTTTGTACATATAAAGGTTCCGTTGCTATAATTTGTCATGCTAACATTGTATGATGGCTAAGATTTCTAAACTATAATAATTCTACAAAATACACTGGTTTGGATATGGATCTCAAAACCACCCACCCACAGAGGAATAGAAATGAGAATGCAGACTGACATACCCTGAGCCAGCAGAACTTAAACAGAAGGCAGAGCAGAACAAGAAGAAAAACCAAGAATGAATCACAATTCAGTGGATGCATAAAGATTAAGAATGCATTCGTGCAACAAGCTAGATTGACTGAAAACCTTACAAAAATCTGTAAGAGTCAAAAAATAATCAAGGTCAAATCTCACTATCAGTTACATTTCTCAGATTCAAAAGTTCAACAGCATAGCTGATTTTTCTGTAGCAAGCAAGATCAGGAAGTATATGTCGTAGAATGCCAGACATTGACTACTTTCCCAACCTCTTATAAATTGTACTGGGGTCAATCCTGATATGGAAGTTACAACAAAAGCTAGGAAAGTCATGAATTGCTTAGGAGTGGGAAGCTCCTGGATGTATCAATTCCTTCAGTTCTTAAATTGCTAGCATAGGATGCTTGGGAATGCTACAAAACCCAGAAGTTGCTGGATGTCCACCATATAAGACAATGTCCACCATATAAGACAATGTCCACTCCTGTTCTATACATTCAAGGGTTCTTTGTTAGAAGATGAACAGGGTAATCAAACTAAACTAAGCACTTTTCAGGAGTAGCAGATACTCCCACAGGATTCCATTTTAGTTTTATCGATTTAACATATAATTCTTCCACTCTACTAATTCATCGCTGTCCCCACAGAACCCCTTTAGTCTCCTCTCTACTGTAAAGCCATGCCAGCCTTTTTACTGTTCTCAATCATCCTGGCTCTCTCATCTCTTTCCAAACTCTTGGAGATGGAAAGCAGCAGAATGAAGCAGCAGCAATACATGCCCCCCTCCTGCTGCTAGCAGGAGGGGAGGAAAAGCACAGCTTGTCCCATTACTTGATATTATGGTGCTGCTCAGACTGGTTCTCCTACCAGCTCTGCTCCTTGCTACAATTTATGGATGTGGTTCCAACAGCAGTGAGAGAAAATGTTGAAGGGCAGAAGAAGGCATCAAGTTTGGAACCAGAACACTACAGAGACCACAGGAATGTCAACAAACTTGGTGGAAACAAGCAAGGTGGGGAGGAAAAAGCACCTCTCTAGGAGAGAACAGACAATGGTCCTGCTCTGTGCATGAAACTGAGTTTGCCTGGACAAATGTGCAATGTTTAAAAAATCATTCCATCTGACGTTTGCATCTTGTATTTGACTTCATAGTAGGAAAAACTCCAGCCATTCAGTTTATAGAATCTTGCGGAAGAACAAATGCGTTAAAGATCTTAAACATCTGTCCAGAGTGTGTTGTGTATGAAAGAGAGAAGGTAATGGAATAAATATGTTTTGCTAGTGTCATGGTTGTAAACAAGCAAATTTGTAATTCAGTTTGTTTGCTTTGGCCCTGTGTGAATAAAGAACTAAAATCCTTCTTCATTGTACATCCAAACATACATACTGTTTCATGTGCAAACAACTGATTATTTATATTACAATTTCAAGTGTAAGATTGTTATCACACAATACATGACTTGGGTAGGGTGAAGTAAAAGCAACAGAAAAGGACAGGTTAAGCCAATTTGCGTTTTAGACTGTCCAGCTTGTACTCAGCCAACCCACTCCAGATGATACTGAAATTGGGAATGCACATCTGGCCTGCGGTGTTTAAGGACAACACTTTGCAAGATGGTCAATAGGTCTTTGCACGCACTTTGCAAAGCACTCACTGAGAGGGGAACAGAGACATGAAACTGAGTTGCAAATGTCTGTGTGGGAGGAGGAATTATACAGAACTGTCCTGTATGCATCAAAGGTCCCACAGTATTTAGTGGAATTCACGATAATGTCATCATGGCTACTCTCAGATGCCCACGTCCAGTACGACTGTGGAAATATGCTACTTCCACACAATCTATTTTTATTTCACATTGTTATCATCAACCTGCAATTATCTCCATGTTTTCAGAAAACGTAATTGAAAATGCTAGCCAAAGGTGGATTAAGTGTGATTCCACTGAAAGTTATTGAGAGAAAATCAAGGCGAATTTAATTTCAAAACCTAAAGATAAGTTTGCTTAGAAAGCAACACTGCTACATTTTAAAACAAATTAAGGTTTTCAAGGCCTCAATTGCACTTTGGAAAAAATGTAAATTAAAACTCTTGAAAATAAGACATAAGCATTACAACTTTGAGCTACCCTTATATTCTCTTCCTTACCCAATCGTAGGGATATCATCTTCATTGACCAGGTCGGAAAGAACGAAATGGTGCTTGGCAATCAGGAATCGGTTAACTACTGACTCCCTAACCTGGGGGGAAAGAAAATTACCTTGAATCTGAAATTGCTCAATTGCTGTACTGGTCAGATATACGAATGCAGCTGCCCCTTTTCTTAAAGACCCATTTCTGGGCAGTGACGATGTCAGCTACATTTCCTTAGTCAAGTATTTCTCAACCTCCGATTTCAAAGAAAACAGGGTTTTTCAAACAGCCATATTGTTTAATAAACTCTCTCTTTGGACCTACCTCTGATTTTCATCTATTCTTAGGAATCAGAAATATGCCAAGTTTTACCTACGCTAAGAGTGATTTGAAATACCCAGGATCAGGGAGCTGTTTTTTAAGCCCAGGATTTACAATGCAACATAACATCCATTTTAAAGACAGAATAGAAGATTGCATGCAAAATAACTGAAAAAAGCACCACAAGAACCCAGAAAGACCATAATGTGCAAGAGAGCTCATCATGGGGAATGTTATTAACCTGAAAAGGATGTTCTCCTGTATGGGTTAAGACAATGGAGCAAAAGGTTTATAGGATGAAAAATCAATCAATCCTATGCCATTATTTCATTTTGGCTTGCAATTTCTAATTCTTCCTTAAAAACTGAGAACAATAAGCAGATAAGACTTGAGTAGGGTGAAGTAAAAGCAATAGAAAAGGACAGGTTAAGCCAATTTGCATTTTAGACTATCCAGCTTGTACTTAGCCAACCCACTCCAGATGATACTGAAATTGGGAATGCACATCTGGCCTGCGGTGTTTAAGGACAACACTTTGCAAGATGGTCAATAGGTCTTTGCAGCTTTGTTTAGAAGCTGCAAAGACCTACTGACCATCTTGCAAAATTTTGTCCTTCCTTAACGGACCCGCTTATTTTGCCCCACGGGGGGAAATCCAGACTGCTGATCTTAGCCCATGTAGTTCGCAAACAAAACACACTTGAGATGCAAAAGTGTTTTTATAGTTTGACCTTTAATTTCCCTGGTTTGCTAAGAATGCAGTGTGGTGGCAGAGATAAATTATTGGATAAATATCACAGAATATTTCCAAGTATATTTTGCATATGTATTTAAGTACATTTAAAAAAAAAATCTTACCTTTTCGAGGTACTTTGCAACGATTGCTCTGTGTGCATCTGAATAGTCCTTGGTATCAATTACATCCCTCTCCTGCGATCTTTTCTCATAGTCCTGAAATAAAAAGAGCCACCACCATGGGACTATTCCACAATGCCATAAAGCCCCTTTAGATCTCGGTCTTTCGAAAAGACATACTGGGTTCTCTTCTCTTTCATGTTTCTCCTCACAGCAGGAACCAGAAAGCAGTCTAGCTTACCACCGTACACCCACCAAGTAAAATGAAGTTTTTATACATATCAGACATTCTGAAGTACTTTAAAAGAAGGAGAAACAGATTTTAAAGAAGGAAAAATAGACTCTAGAATTTTTTGAGCTCTGGGTAAAGGTGGTTGAAAATGGGAATTAACGACCTGCCTCCAATATTGGAGATAAAGGTAAAGCCTGAATTCATATGTCAGGTTCAGCCATAATCATGATTAACTGGGGCCACACAACACGCTAAATCATAAACCATGGTTTATAAACCACAATGGCAGGATTTGAACAGTTTGATAAGTTAAAGATAAACATACTTCCTTTTTATGTCCTAATTATCTCACCCTTCACTTTTTTAGAAGTATGCATGAAACCATTCAATAAAATGCAACGCTATTCACAAGAATAGGCCCCGCTTTTTCCCAGCTCTGGAAGATATGAGGTTTTATTCCAAAGTTAGTTCATTCCAAGCTTGGAAGGTTTGTGGTCAAAATATGTTGCATACATCAGCTTTGCTTCAGTTAATATATCTGAATTATGACATGGAGAATTTTTTTCCACCCACGTCCACACACGAATTACCTTGTCATAAATTAAAATGTTCCAAATATCTTAAGTTTTCTTCACAGACGATTCTCTAAAGTTGCTAAATGGAACTGTAAACTAAAGTTGCAGTGAAGTTATATTCAAGGAAGATACTGAAACTAAGACAGGAAATTTTATTGTCAATAATTTTAATTACAATCTTTAGAACGATTTCTTACCTGCAGAACTTTTTCACTGATCTCTCTTTCTAGTAAAGGAACAAATTTATAATTTCGAAATTCAGCTACTTCATTCTTTCTGAGCTCAAGAAGCCGAAATCTTTTGGACCTGTTAAATTCCTCATCAGAAACAAAATTAAATTCTTGCTGCAATTGCTCCAGTCTAAAGAAATCTGGAATGGAAGCATCACCACATGTAGTAATCTAAAAAAAAAAAAAAAGACTTATATACTTAAAGAAAACCATAACAATTTTTTTTAATTTGTGCGCATGTATGTGTGTGAATATGTGTGTATATAAATAAAATATTACCTCTCTCAACACCTAAAATAGCTTCTAGAACATCTTATCAAAAAGAAGAGAAAGAAAGCTCATAGAATATGAATCTAACTGCAAATAAACCAAATCTGTCCTATTTAATGCAACCAAAACACTAGAAAATTGTAATAAAGGTGGAAAAGTTTATAAAGGTGGAAAACAATTGTATGCAGTGAATATGTATCAAATTGGCATTTCTAGAAGGTCTCCCTTAAAAATGCATGGCACAACATACCTTTGTATTCCCCATGTTAATTATTCTACAGATAAATCTTTGTCTTTTCTGTAACTTGGATTTTTTTTTTTAGTTGGTTATTGCTTCTTCAATGAAATATGCTCATTTGGGCAAAGGCAAACAAAAGAGAAGTACAGATAGTCCTCGCTTACTGACTGGTCATTCAGCGACCATTTGAAGTTATGGCAGCACTGAACAAGAAGACTTACGACTGGTCCTCAAAGTTGCGGCCATTGCATCCCCACAGTCATGAGATCGTTATTCAGGCACTTGGCAACCAGCTTGCATTTACAACTGTCACAGCATCCTGTAGTCACACTATCACCATTTGCAATAGTCCCTGTCAGCTTCCCACAAGCAAGATCAATGGGGAAGTTGGCAGGAGGTCGCAAATGGTGATCACGTGAAGCCTCATTTAACGACCACATGTGATTCACTTAATGACTGCAGCCGGAACTGGCATCGTAAGTCAGCATGGTCATGTGATGTTGCACCACTTAGCAATGGAGCTGCCAGTCCCAACTGTCGCAAGTATGAACAGCTACAAACTGCCCTTAACTCCTTTCAGAATTAGGTTCCTTCCTCAAAACCTCCATTTGGCTTCTTTCGGGGGTTTGGGCTACCCTTTGACATGAACAAGGACAGAGACCATAAATATCTGGATAGCAGCAGAAGAGACCTAGGACACCTATCTTGCACTGCAAGAATATGGCATGCTGTGATCATTAGAAAGGCCATGTTACCCTTTCCAAGCAGCTTAACAACCAGTATTTATTTGTACAGTGGCTTTTAGGAAGCATTTTCTGGAAGCAGTGTGCAGGAGATGCCTGGCTCCTTTTCTGGCAAGCTTCAAAGATGATTCCATGGCTGATTGATGAATGAACTGAAGCAGCTAGAATGCAGACAAAGGAGCTTGAATCTGATGAAGCCACAGAAACATCAGAGGCTTATTAAAGCATTGTAACAAGTCTCTGGGTTATATACTAAGGGGTGGTAGTATTTCTTTTATATAATATGCCTCCCATTCTAAATGCCATCACTGATGATGAGTCAATTATGTCCAGTAAGTGGACAGGATCAATTTCAACTGGTAAAACCTAAGGGTGTGGACAAGCTGCTTGGTGTTTTCCATCACCTGACCTCTGGATTCTTGTCCAACTTATCTCCTAATGTCCAACCTGGAGGTTATTAAAGATGGTCTAATTAGTATCATAACAACTTCTCTGAAAGAAGAGAGAAGGAAGTATTAGTCTTCTTTTTTAAAACCCTGAACTGAATCTCTCAGAGTTGGCAATCATAATTGAATAAGGTGATCAAAGTAGTCCTGGAGGAAGATTATTTTGACCCATTTCAAACTGGCTCCAGGACAAGCTAGAAGGCTGACACTGCTTTGGTTGGCCTGACAGATGAACTGTAGTTAGGGATCAACAAAGACAGGGTGACTTCACTGATTCTTCTTGAGTTCTCAGCAACTTCCAATACCATCAACTGTGGTACTCTTCCAGGTTGCCTGAAAGATCTAGAAAATGGAGGACCATCTTGCAGTTGTTCTGTTCCTGTATCTCAAACAGATTTCAGAAGCTACTGCTGCTTGAAGGCATTTCCTTGAAGTACAAATTATTTTGTAGTTTGAGCATCTGCCCTTTGAGATGAAGTTCCCCGAGATCCTGATGGCCTCCACCCTACTGTTTAGAAGGGCTTTGAAGACCTGGCTGTTCACCCAGGCCTTCGGCAGGGAGACTGAAGCCCCTTTGCTTTGTTTCTGTCCAGTTTGTTGTTCCCACCATCTTTTATTTTTCACTTACTACAAGTAGTCCTCAAGCTATGAACATTCATTCAGCGACTGTTCGAAGTTATGGCAATGCTGAACAAATGGCACTTATGCCTGATCCCCAAAGTTAATGCTGTTGCAGTGCTCCTGTGGTCATGTGATCAAAATTGGGGCACTTGGCAGCTCACCTGCACTTACAACCACAGGAGCACTTCAAGTCCCCCCCCCATCCCCCCCCCCCCAAGACCTCAGGAAGACCTTGGGAAAAAGGCCTCACATGGCTAGCAACTGCCTTGCAAAGGGCCAGGTTGGGCACACCTTGTCAGCAATGGGAGCAAGAAGATGATGCAGATCAGCGGGGGCAGCAGAGCACAGGGCAGCAGGGGCCTCGGAGTACAGGGGGCCTGGGGCTGGGGCTTCACACCACATTGCTGGGCTGCGTTGGGCCAGCTGCAGCTTGGCACTGTGGCTCAGGGGATTCTTGCAGCCCCAGAGCCGTGGTGCACTAAGAAGCCCCAATTGCTGCAGCATGGCAAGTAGGTCCAGAGACATGTGGCTCTGAGCCTGCTTGCCACCCGCAAGGCAGGGTGCAGGGTGGCTCAAAGTGCAGAGATGGGGGGTGGAATAGGCAGTTGGGAGGAATTGAAGGGGAGGCAGTCCCTTACCTTGGAAGAACCAAGGCTCAGGGCTGGGAAGGACCAAACCTGGAATGGCTTGGACTGAGGTGGGTCCTCGGCTAACAACCAGTGGGATTCAGTTAGTGATGGCAATGGGGAATGCCAGGACTGCCTTCACTAAGCGATGCGGTCACGTGATATTGCGCTTTACAACTACATTGCTTAGCAACAGAAATTCTGGTTCCAGTTGCCGTCATAACCCAAGGTCTGCCTGTAATTGTATTTGTCTTGTTTTAGTTGTGAGCTGCTCAAGTCATTGGGAGTCAGGAGACACAGTATACAAATTTGGTAGAGGATAGAGAGAGAGATAATTCATTGTACACTTCCAAGCTCTATTCTGTTCCACTGCTTCTCAGTACTGCTGGGAGAGACCCCCATTGGGAGATTTACAGCCAGTTCATCTCATTACACTGTTGACACCCAAATCTATTTCTCTGTAAGATCTTCAGGTAATGATATGGCACATACGTGCCAGCAGGAATGGACTGGATGAAGGATGATCAGTTGCACTGAATCCAGACAAGATGGAGGTACTCATAATGAGGGGTCATCATTCCAAAGACATGGCAGTTCTCCCTGCTTGGAACAGGATTATGGATTACCAGAAGGAGCAAGGACGCAGCCTGGAGGGGAATCTTAATTCACATTTTTCTCTGGTTTTCCAAATTGAGGAAAGTGCCTTTTATCAGATGAACCTTATCAGGGAAGAAAATGGTGGCAAATCTATGTTGTTCACACCATTAGCCTCCAGGGCTGGCAACAGTAACCTGTTCTACCTGAGCCTGCCTTTGTGTTCCAGTTCCAGAATTTACATCTGTGTCGCGGCATAAGGAACCAGGGCCAGAGCCCAGACGCTTTTCCTAATGAAAAATCCAACATATCCGAGAATTATTTGGATGACTGCCATCTGTGCACACATGTGAGAAATATGCAAAAGGCATAGACACCTGCCTGTTAATTACATATTATACTGCGTGACTAACTCTTTAGGTAAGGCTTTGCAAAAAAAATCTGGAAATTCAGGGTCATGCGTGATAGAGAGTCCTTACCTTTAAAAACCGCATCAGGGCTGCATTGCTTGGGTCATTAGGATCCATCTTAGTTTCAGTCACCCACTTGGCTAATTTCTTCATGTCAGTTAATCCGGATGCGCCAATCGATGCAATAGCATCCACATTTTTTAAGGCACTGAAATTGTGACAGATGATAAGAGCAAAAACAGCTGGTTAAAAGAAGTCTTCCAATTGTTTTGGAAGAACAACTGAAACAATCTTTATGTAATGCATGGTGTTCCCAGTTATGGACTTGTCAGTTTTGCACAATCTCATTCATTTGCCTTTTCAAACAAAATTATTTCATGCATCTTCCCAGAAGCTGAATACATACTGCCTGAAATTTCCTTTTCCAATGTGCCTGTTTTTAAAAAATATCACTTCTTATCCTCCAAGTACACATTCTATATTCATCTTTCTCCTCCCGAGTCTTTGGGAACATGAGTGAACTTCGCTGCACAACAGAACATGGGCTTTATAGTCACATCCCATCAGCTCACAAGACCCACCATTGCGGAAGATGTGTACTGTTTAACAAGCTCACAGTAAGTTAATAAAGAGAAAATAAATCTCCTGAAATATATTTACTCAATGAAATATCATGTGCTTGAAGTAATACCTAGTGCCAACTAGTGCAGAGTAGTCAGAACAAGAGACACTAATGCTCAACTAAGACACGCAGACAAAAGTAGGCAAAATGTAATTTAACCTAATTTAACAATTATCTCTAAGTATTACTCTAAAAACTATGCAATCTGAAAGAATACTTTTTTTTTCTCTGTCTAGGAAAGGAAGAGTTTATGGAATTTCCCAAGCACATGAACCAGACTCCCTGCTTGAGAGAATATGTGTATTCAAACTCAGGCACCGTCTAGTGTTTAGACTGGCAGGGAGGCTGCACTACTGCAAATGCACTCTGGCTACCCACAATAGCTTCAAGCTGGAGTTTGTTTCTAAAACTAAACTAAACTAAAACTAAAAAATACTGATTACTTGGTATTCAAACAAAACACACTTAGGCAAAACAAATCCTGGCTTAGCATTAAGAAGAACCAGGCTGGAAAAAGGAAGATTGAAGAATAAAAATATAAAAAATAAATATATTTTAAAACTAAGTAAGGTGACGCAAAGATTGCTGAAGTTCATTACCTTGAAAGAGCAACGTTCTTCTGCGATACCGGAGGAGCCAGTGGTATCCCATTTGCTCCAACTGCCCACGAGACACTGCACGATACTTTTCCAGAAGTCATTAAAATCATTTTATTACTACCATCTGCTTCAAATGAAAAGGGGACACCTGCAAGAAGAGATCAAACAGAG